>NC_137094.1:18573634-18619475 GCF_951640355.1 Cnephaeus nilssonii | reverse complement strand
AGGAACCCAATTGGAGGAAGAGGAGGAGGGAGAGGAGGAGGAGGAAGAGGAGAAGGAGGAGGAGGGGGAGGAGGAGGAGGAGGAAGAGGGGGAGGAGGAGGAGGAAGGAGAGGAGGAGAAGGGGGAAGGAGGAAGAGGAGAAGGAGGAGGAGGGAGAGGAGGAGGGAGAGGAGGTGGGGGAGGAGGATGGGGAGGACAAGGAGGAGGAGGATGAGGAGGAGGAAGGAAAGGAGGAGGAGGGAGAGGAGGTGGGGGAGAGGGAGGAGGGGGAGGGGGAGGAAGAGAAGGGGGAGAAGGAAGAGTGGGAGGAGGGGGAGGAGGGGGGGAGGAGGGAGAGGAGGGGGAGGAGGTGGAGGAGGAGGGAGAGGAGGAGGAGGAGGTGGAGGAGGAGGAGGAGGAGGAGGAGGAGGAAGGAGAGGAGGAGAAGGCGGAGGAGGAGAAGGGGGAGGAGGAAGAGGGGGAGGAGGAAGAGGGGGAGGAGGAGGAGGAAGAGGAGAAGGAGGAGGAGCAGGAGGAAGAGGAGGAGGAGGGGGAGGAGGAGAAAAAAGACACAGAGAGAGAAAGAAGGAAGGAGGAAATCACTTCCTACCACAAAATTTCTCTAATGGCTCAGCCAGTGTTGCTCTGTGGTTAAGCACTTACCCAGGAATCGGGGGGTGGGGAGGGGGGCGGGGGAGGGATCATAGTTCCATTCCTGGCCAAGGGCACATGCCTGGGTTTCGGGCTCCATCCCCAGTGTGGGGCGTGCAGGAGGCAGCCGATCCATGGCTCTCTCTCACCATGGATGTTTCTGTCTCTCCCTCTCCCTCCCTCTCTGACATCAACAGAAACCTGTTTTTAAAAGCGTTCTCTGGTCAATGCTGCATTCTTACCACACCGATGCCTGTACTTAATTTCCTTTGTATCACAGCCCGTCGCTGCATTTCCTTCCCAGCGTAAACAAATAGACGTGTTGGCTTTTTCCTTCTGTACACACTCCACTAACCGGAAGTTCTCAGGGCCTGTCAAGAAAAGAGGGAAAGAGGCGATTAATATTCCGCCGTGGGTCTCCCATGCTCAGCGGCAGTCACGGACATTACACGCATGGCATAGAACTGGGCAGGCATGGAGGTCGCTTGGGGAAAAGTCTACACGCGGGTTTTTTTTTGTTTTGTTTTGTTTTGTTTCTTGATTATCGCGTGTTCTTGTTTTAAGCATCACACATCGTGGTAGCCTTTTATTTAGAATTTGTGCTCCTGGTGAAAAACAGAACGCAAGCAACCGCCCAGATAAAACTCCATTTTTCGCACATTTTTTTTTTAAAACACACGCCCAGCCCATTTTGTTTTCGTATTTATATCTTCCGTGTGTGTGTGTGTGTGTGTGTGTGTGTTTTCATTTACCCTTTGAGTTTTGTGTTGAACGATGATCACACCGAGTATGCAGGCTTCCTCTTGGGGGGGTGTCTTTTTTATTTTAAAAAAATTGCTGTTTTCTGTTTTTAATGAATAATGTATCTCGGTACTAGGTAGAGAAACTATGTTTCAAAACTTTTTTTTTTTTCCCCAGAAAAACATCGGACTGAACTCCTTAAATGTCCATACACGGACGGGTCATCTTGAATTACTAAGTGATAAACCCCTAGGGCACGCCCGTTTCGTTAAGATGTGGTTCGTGCCCTAGCCAGTGTGGCTCAGTGGATAGAGCGTCAGCCTGCGGACTGAAGGGTCCCAGGTTCGATTCCGGTCAAGGGCACATGCCCGGGTTGAGGGCTCCATCCCCAGTAGGGGCCGTGCAGGAGGCAGCCGATCCATGATTCTGACTCATCATGGATGTTTCTCTCTCTCTCCCTCTTCCTTCCTCTCTGACATCAATAAAAATATATTAAAAAAAAAAAAGAAAAGATGTGGTTCGTTGGAGCGGAATCTCAGAGGGAAGGCGGGAGGGAGGGAGGGTGGGTGGGTGGGAGGGAATCAACCAAAGACCTTGTAGGCATCGATGCGTCACCCACGTTCACAGACAGTGGGGTACTGAAGGCTGGGGCGGGCTGGCGGGGGGTCAGTGGATGGGGGAAGGGAGGGACATAGGTAATACTTCCAACAATAAAAATTTTTACAAAAAGATGTGCTTCGGGGGAGCGGGGGGACCTCAGGCCCCTCGCTCGCCATCAGCTAATCCAGCACCGCCTGCCCCAGGACCCTCACGTGACTGTTAACGCTCCCTTCTTGTGTGAAAGTAAATTTGTTCTTGCCACAAACATCCACCCTTGACGTTGGCATTTCCTTCACTGTGCTCCAGACACAGCTGGGTTGAAAACGATAAACATGGAGCACCCTGGCCGGCGTCGCAGGTGGTTGGAGCATCGTCCGGCCCACCCAAAGGTGGTGAGTTCGAATCCCAGTCGGGGCCCATACAGGAGGCAACCGATCAATGCAGTGGTCGGCAAACTCATTAGCCAACAGAGCCAAATATCAACAGCACAACGATGGACATTTCTTTGGAGAGCCACATTTTTTAAACTTAAACGTCTTCTAACGCCACTTCTTCAACATAGACTTGCCCAGGCCGTGGTATTCTGTGGAAGAGCCACACGCAAGGGGCCAAAGAGCCGCATGTGGCTCACGAACCTCGGTTTGCTGACCACTGAATCAATGTCTCTCTCTCTCTCTCTCTCTCTCTCTCTCTCTCTCTCTCTCTCTCTTTCTCAAATCAATAAAAAATAAAAAGCATATCCTCCGGTGAGGATTGAATTTTTTTTTAAAAAAAAGGATAAATATGCACATGTATGTATTTAGTGACTCGAATGAAGCGGAGGAGCAAAAAGAACTCTTGTGGATCACAGCTTGGCGGGGTAAGTCTGGTCGAATCCGCCCGAACCCCTCTGGAAAAGAAGGGCGGGGAGGGGCAGGGGGTGGATGTGGAAGGCGGGGATGGGCCCCACCTTTTCACGGGGTTAGGGGAGTAGGACGCCCCCCCGCTCGAGTCTGGCTGGAGTCCCCCCCTCCCCCGCCCTGTGCTGTCCCGGGGTGACGCCCGGGCGCCCGGGAAGGCTCCGCACAGGAAGACGAACTGCTCTGGTCCACAGACGAGGCGTGGTCGGTGGGTATTTACCTGGTGGTACGTGTAACAGTAAAGTTTTGTAATTAGCACATGACTGGTGAGATATTTGAACGCTGATGGTTTGGCATTCCTGTAGGCCACCGATCCTTCTGTTGCCACACTGCAGAGGTGAAGGGCATGTCAGGTCGCCATCAGCATCTACTTCTGCATGAAATGTTTTATTGTTCTCATAGTGGTAGGTCACATCGACGTTTGCAAATTTGGCATCTGAAAGAACGTGACACAGGGAGGATTATTTTATTTTTCAGAGCAAATACACCTCCATGAAATGCAAACTCCTCAACTATCCAATCACTGGCAAAATCCCCTCCCTCCCCCACCCCCCGACCCTGCGCCCCAGAACATAGAGTCAGAGGGAACACCCCAGTTCCCCCATAGCTTTCTTTCTTTTTTTGTTTCTCCATTTTTTTATGAAGGTATGACATGTGTACATATCTTACCATTGCCCCCCCCCACTCCCATACATGCCCTCACCCCCCAGAGTTTTGCGTCCATTGGTTATGCTTATATGCATGCATACAAGTCCTTCGGTTGATCTCTTATCTCCCCCACCTCCCCACAACCTTCCCCCTGTAATTGGACAGTCTGTTCGGTGCTTTACTGCCTCTGTATCTATCTTTTTGTTCATCAGTTTATAAAGTTCTTTATTATCCACAAATGAGTGAGGTCATGTGGTATTTTTCTTTCACGGACTGGCTTATTTCACTGAGCATGATGCTCTCCAGTTCCACCCAGGTTGCTGCAAATGGTAGGAATTCCTTCTTTTTTAGGGCAGCGTAGCATTCCAACCCCCTGGCTTTCTTTCACTCTCCCTTCACAGCTTTGCCAAGGACCCCGGCTTGTAAGTTCCCACGTGGCGGGGGTGGGGTGGGGTTGGGTTATTAGGTTAACGTCTGTCCTGCTCTCTGGACTGTGCACCCCATGAGGGCAAAGGCCAGTCCGTGGGGATCATCGCCCCAAATCCAGGTCCTCCCCTACAACCTGCCACGAGTGGGGGGCTGACAATGACTGGTTGAACTGATGACCCAATGGGTGATGGGTCTGATGATTTTTTTGTTTTCTTGTTTTACAATTTCCTTTGCCTCCGAACATGGCCTTCTCCATGTTCTGTGTCTCCAGCTATGCATGAACATTCATTCTTTGGGGACCCCAGGCCTCGTCCTTCCCCGACTTTTGTTCCATTATGGAGAATAAACCCTCCAAAGCAACTCTTAGGGTCACCTCGCCTTCTCGCCTGAACTGACAGCGATGCCACGGGCTGGTAACAGCATCCTGGCCACCGATATTAATGCAGCCACTCATGTGTGAATGCGCCCACCATGACGAAGCCCCGATGGTGTGTAAGGCGCTGTCCCAACCACGGGGAAGAGGAAGGATCAGCTTTTAACAAGCGACAGTCTAACCAGGAGGCAGAGCCAGCCATGACTCAAAGAAGACATGGACAAATGGAGCTAAGATTAGGCACAGAGTTATATGGGAATCAATAGAGAGAGACATCTATTCAGGTGGGGTGGGGGGAGGAGGGGGGGAGGAGAATGTTTCTGGGGAAGGAGACTCCATCTGCATTTTCATTTTAGTTATTTGTTTATATCAAATTTACTGGAGTGGCATTGGCTAATAACATTATGTCGTTTCGCCTGGCTGGTGTGGCTGGGTGGCTGAGCGTCGACCTAGGAACCAGGAGGTCACGGTTTGATTCCCAATCAGGGCACATGCCCAGGTTGCGGGCTCGATTCCCAGTGTGGGGTGTGCAGGAGGCAGCCGATCCATGACCCTCTCTCATCGTGGATGTTTCTCTCTCTCTCTCTCCCTCTCCCTTCCTCTCTGAAATCAATATATATATATATATATATATATATATATATATATATATTTTTTTTTTTTTTTAATTATATAGTTTCAAGTGTCCAATGCTCCAATACCCTCATTCACTGCTGGTGGGTATATACAGCCACCATGGGAAATAGTATGGAGGCTTCTCCAAAAATTAAGACATCCAGGCCTCCTGACCCTTCCCCCCGACGGACGCTGGCTCTTAAGATCTGGGGTCCTTGCACGCTTGCCCCAAAGAAGGAAATAATTAACATGCTTTTCTGAAGCCACACAGCTCTCCCCGGGGAATGCAAACTTACCACATGGATGCATAGTTGTAGAAGGAACTGTAACAGAGAAAAAAAAAAACAAAAAAACAACATTCATGTTAGAATTTCTCGGCAACAGCCACTTGGGGGCAGGGATGGGGGTCACGCAGAATGTACCGAATTGGGGTTCACGGATCCTGCCACATTCGAAGCACGGAGGACAGTGATTGAGCTCAAAACGTCAGATGCGATCAGCGAATGAGCGGGTTCCCTCACGCGTTTCCGTGAATTCACCCCATTATCACCGCCACGGTGATCACATGACTATTAAAGCATTTTCAGGCACACGTGTCACACCGCCCAAACATACTTCGAGGGCCTCATCCCCTGATTTAGCTCCAAGTAGAGTTATATCATTACTAGAGGTCCGGTGCATGAAATTCGTGCATGGGTAGGGTCCCTCGGCCTGGCCGGCGATCAGGGCTGATCGGGGCCTTCCTTCCGGCTGCTGGCTGGGACCTTCCTTCGTTCCGCGCCACCCCTGGTGATCAGTGTACGTCATAGTGAGTGATTGAACTCCCGGTCTCCCGTTCAAACTCCCAAGGAGACACTTTGCCTATTAACCTTTTATATCTACACTAATAAAAGAGAAAGATGCAAATTGACCATACCTTCACGACGCCCACCAGCCAATCAGGAGTGAGTATGCAAATTAGCCCAACAAAGATGGCGGGTTAATTTGCATACGCAGGCACTGAGCGGCCGGGGGCAGGGTGGGACGCTTGCATCATCGCCATGGCAACGACACAGGCGTTCCGCACCGCCCCAGCCTCTCAGGGCCTCTGGGCAGCGTGGGAAGGTAGGGCTGGAGCCGAAAGAGGCGGCTCCGGGGCCGGAGCAGAAAGGTGGTTCCGGCAGCCAGGAAAAGGAAGGCCCGTTCCCACACAAATCTTCGTGCATCGGGTCTCTAGTCTATAGATAACCTCTGGACACATTTGTTGGGGGAAAAGTCGGAAACTAGGCAAGAGTGGCTTCATGCTCCAGCTTGGCCTCGGTAAGCTCTTTGCCATCCATTGCTCTCTTAACCCACTGAGACGCGTCTCGTGGGAACGAAGGATTGGACGGACCTGAGTGGGAATGGGCTTTGTGGGGTCTCTGAGCTGAAGAATCGGTGGGAGGCGGTGGCCTCGCAGGCTCGACCCCGGTGATTACGGACAGGCCCCCCGCTCCCGCCCCTCGATGCCCAGCCTGTTGTACCCTGGAGGTCCTGCCTCTGCCCACGGCCCAGGCTGTGTGGCTGGAGCTCACGCCTCATCACCTGGAACGCCCAGCTCATGGACAACCTTGCTTTTTCTCACGCCAGTACCCAACTCTACTCTTAAAGAATCCTTCCTCTGCTTGCCTACATTGTCATCAGGAACACGACTCCTGGGGGATGCTACCACAGGGACACATGGGTTATTGCATCCTCTGAATTCTATACACCATTCCCTGGTCCCATCTGCTGCCATTCCTGCCCCCGGGTCGACGACCCTCCATTGAACTCCTCAATGAAAGACACACACCCCCCCCGCCCCGTGAGCGCGTCCCAGGCGGGTGCGGGTGCCGTGGCTGCGTGACTGGGGGTGAGGCTGTCACCTGTGGTGGTGGTGGTGGTGGTGGTTGGAGGGCTCTGAGTGGGTGCTGATGTGTGGGTCGTGGGGACCAAACCTGAAAGGAAATGAACAGAAGAGTGAGCGTTAACGCGTTTGCCAGGTCGGAGGGCGAGGGGGGAAGACTCTTGAGCAAGGAGGGGTCTCCTGGACACCCCATCTTTGCGAGAGGGGCGGGGGGGGGGGCTCCTATCCCTTGACGCTCGCTGATTTTCCAAACAAGATCGTGGGCCAAAGATGTATCTACACGTGGACCTTTAAGAGAACTAACAGTCCTGCCCGGCCGGCTTGGCTCAGGGGTTGAGCGTTGACCTAGGAACCAGGAGGTCAGGGTTCGATTCCCAGTCAGGGCACATGCCCGGGTTGTGGGCTCGATTCCCAGTAGGGGGCGTGCAGGGGCAGCCGATCCAGGATTCTCTCTCATCATGGATGTTTCTATCTCCCTCTCCCTCTCCCTTCCTCTCTGAAATCAATAAAAAAAAATACATATTTTTTTAAAAGAGACAGAGAGAGAACGAACAGTCCCCATAATCGGAACTCAGCATGGTATAAGTTGAGGGCCAGGTACCCATTGCTTGCTGGGGTTTTTCCCTGGTGGGTGATCCTCAACCTACTCCCTCTCCCTCAACTATAATTCCTAATCATGATGCCAGTCACTCTCTTGTGCTTTGCATTCCCTACCAGGCTTTTTACACCCTCCGTCCTATTAAAAAACACACACACAAAAAACCCCACAAGAGTACCATTGTACCCATTTTACAGATGGGAACACTGAGACACAGAAAGGGCCCATCCCGTGTGCGGAAGTCAGCTACGAAGGATGAAGAGGCTGGATTGGTTTCTGGGGGCCTACACGCCCCGGAAGGCTCTTACCTCCCTTCTCTGCCGTGAACGTTTGTAACAATAAGAAGAAGAAAACAGAAAAACACGCCCGGGGGAAAACGCTGCCCGGCGGGAGTTTCTTCGGCCTAACGTTCCGTGTCAACACGCAAACACGCGTCACGCGGGGACCTGCCCGCGGTCTCCGGTGTGACAGAGGTGAAGCTTCCGTTTCATTATCCATAACCCAGACACTCCCCCCCCCCCCCCCCCGCCCCCCGGGCGCCGCGGTCCGACCTGAGGAGTTGCTGGTGCCGTCGGAGGTGCGTGTGGGTGAGGCAGTGGGGCTGCTGAGTGCGGGGCTGGGGGTGCCTGCGGGAGAGGGGCCGGAGGGGGCCGTTGCTGCCGCCGGAGGGGCACCTGCAAGCAGAACGGCCGTCAGCGCTGTCCCCGGGCCCCGTGGCCGGGAGGAGGGAGGCCGAGCCGCGCCTCCAGCCCGCCACCGCTCCTGTGGGCCCACGGCGGGCGCCTTCTGTCGGGCGAGGGGGCCCCGCCAGGCCGGGGGAGGGATGGGCGTCCGGGCGGGCAACTCGGAAGCTGGGTGCTCGGTCACCAGAGCCCACATTTTTAAATGAACCCGGCCGGTGTGGCTCAGTGGTGAGCGTCAACCTAGGAACCAGGAGGTCACGGTTCGGTGCCCAGTGTGGGGCGTGCAGGAGGCAGCCGATCCGTGATTCTCTCTCATCATGGATGTTTCTCTCTCTCTCTCTCTCCCTCTCCTTCTCCCTTCTTCTCTGAGATCATTACAAATATATATATTAAAAAATAATGAAATTTTTTTTTAACAAAGAGAAAGTGAGTTCTGACAGTGATCTGGATTGTCTTTCTCCTGGTCCCTTCTGGCCGTCTCACCTCCTGGCTTCTGCTGTCCCCGTCCCGACTCCACTCCATTACGAAATAATAATAATAATTGACAATAAAATCCACTACGGCACCACATGGAACAAAACCAGGACAGAGTGAGGAACCGAGACCCCGGGACCTGGGAGGAGGCCCCCCCTCGCCCCCCAGCCAGGAGGGAAAGGTTTCCTCGCCTTCCACACCAGAATCTGGCCCGGGGGTCCCCACAACTTGCTTTGGCCACGCCCCACCTAAGCATCTCCTTCTTTTAAAAAGCACTTTAGCCCGGCCGGTGTGGCTCAGTGGGTGAGCGTCAACCTATGAACCAGGAGGTCAGGGCCCATGCCCAGGGTGGCGGGCTCCATCCCCAGTGTGGGGCGTGCGGGAGGCAGCCGATCCATGATTCTCTCTCATCATCCATGTTTCTCTCTCTCTCCCCCTCTCCCTTCCTCTCTGACATCAATAAAAAATACATTTAAAATAAAATAAAAAATAACAGGGAAGGAGCAGAGGGAAGGCTAGCTAGTAGATGCCTTTGTCTGACTCCCCAGGGATCCGAAAAAGGGGAGACCGACAGTAAAGTGGGGGCATGGCAGGGGGGGGGGAGACGGGGGCGGGACTAAGGAAGGTGCTTACTGTCCGTCACACCTGAGAACCAAGGTCATTGGCCACTGTAAGCTGGTGGAGACTGGAGACCCTTACATCCCTGAACAGACACGTCATTCCACCCAAATAAAAACCACGCCTTCTCCCGTGGGCGCGGCTCAGGAAGTCCTCTTTCTCGGGATCTCGTCAGAACCCCACCCCCAGCGACACCCAGCGAGGGAGAGGGCTCCCCGGCTGCGTCCGAGGTCCCCTCCCCCGAGCAGGCGGTGGCTTCCCCGCACCCCGTCCTTCCACGCGGGCGGCGTTCACGCCCCTGCACCTGCCCCCCCCCACGCGTGACCCCGCCAACCTGCTGTGCCATTGCCGCCCGGAGCCTGGGTGCGTGAGGGTGAGGGGGTCGTGCTGGGTGCCTGCGGGTCTGCGAGGGTGGGAAGGAGAGGCAGCTGCGTGGAGGTGGGTCCTACGGGGAGAGAGGGGCCGCGTTCCATCACGTCCCCCATGCCGGGGGGTGGGGTGGAGGTACATACCAGGAGGGGGTACAGCGCACCTGGCTCCGATGGCCAACCCGATTCTGAGCTGACCCAATCTACTATACACCCCCCCCCCCCCCCCCCGCCGTGTCTGCCCGTATGTAATTATTTTAGTTAATTTTTTAAAAATGATGCAAATGGCCCGGCCGGGTGGCTCCGTGGTTGAGCGTTGACCTAGGAACCAGGAGGTCAGGGTTCGATTCCCGGTCAGGGCACAGGCCCAGGTGGTGGGCTCGATCCCCAGTGTGGGGCGTGCAGGAGGCAGCCGATCCATGATTCTCTCTCATCATGGATGTTTCTCTCTCTCCCTCCCTCTCCCTTCCCCTCTGAAATCAATTAAAATATATATATATATATTTTTTTTAAATGCCAACGTCGCCCTAACCGGTTTGGCTCAGTGGATAGAGCGTCGGCCTGCGGACTCAAGGGTCCCAGGTTCGATTCTGGTCAGGGGCACAGGCCCGGGTGGTGGGCTCGATCCCCGGGGTGGGGCGTGCAGGAGGCAGCTGATCGATGAGTCTGTCTCATCAATGATGTTTCTCTCTCCCTCTCCCTCTCCCTTCCTCTCTCTTTAAAATCAAATTTTAAAAAAGACAAGTTCCCCTCATCCCGTCTCAGGGGACACGGGTGCCAACCTGCCACGTCCGTCTGACTGGCATTTTCCGGGGGGCTCGGGGGTGTCACTACGAGAGGAGCCCTGGGCGCTGGCGTGGCCGCCGAGGGCCTGCTGGTCTCCGGCTCGGAGGTGCTTGCGGGTGAGAGTCGCGTGGTGCGGGCAGGTGAGTTGGAAGTTGCGGGCGGAGCGGTGGGCGTTCCTGTTGCGTTCCATCCTGTGATGTCACGGGAGACGGAGGAGGAGAAAATACATAGGTGAGCCACACACCCCGAGACCTCTCCACGGGGGAGTCTCGTAACTTCCTAGTCATCGGGCCGTGTGAACAATACATAGCCAGGCGTGCTTCCACGCACACGCCCTCCGTGTGGGGTGGGTGGGGTGCATGTGTGTAGGTTGCGTGTGTATGTTTGGAAACGCCCATACATCTGCACGCAGGCGTATAGACAAGCAGGTGCCTGCAGGAGTAGAGACGGGGTAGAGTGACTCCGGGGAATGCCAGCCAGAGGGCAGAGGCTAAAGATACAACACTCCCCAAGCCATGTGGTTCAGAGGGAGGAGACACCACGCCTCAAGCCCCTCTGTGACACCAGGAGAGACTGGTCCGTGAAGAAAAGAAGAGAGAGAGAGACAGAGGCGTGTGGGGGTATTAGGAGGACCAGGGTCCCAAGAGGGGGGAAAAAAAAAAAGAAAGACAGAGACTGGACATTCATGCTGATTTTTTAAAATATACACTGAGTGGCCAGATTGTGATGATCTCTGAACGCATAATCATCTGGCCACTCAGTGTCTATCCTATAGAATAAAAGGCTCATATGCAAATTGCCCCCCTCAACCAGGAGTTCGACCAGCAGGCAGGCTGGCCAACCACCCAGGTTCCCTCCCCCTGGCCAGGCTGGCCGGACCCCACCCATGCACGAATTCATGCACCGGGCCTCTAATATATATATATATATACACACACACACACACACACACACACACACACACATACACACACTGAGTGGCCAGATTATTATGCGTTCAGAGATCATCATCATCTGGCCACTCGGTGTGTGTGTGTGTGTGTGTGTGTGTGTGTGTGTGTGTGTATTAGAGGCCCGGTGCATGAATTCATGCATGGGTGGGGTCCGGCCAGCCTGGCCACGGGGAGGGGACATGGGCGGTTGGCCGGCCTGCCTGCTGGTCGAACTCCTGGTCGAGGGGACAATTTGCATATTAGCCTCTTATTCTATAGGATAGACACGGAGTGGCCAGGTTAGGATGCGTTCAGAGATCATCATCATCTGGCCGCTCCGAGTACGTTTGGCTCAGCTTCATCCTCAGAGACGCGACCCGTGGCTCGTTGGCCGTTTTAGGTTAAACTAACCGTGTTGGTGTTGGGGTTCCAATGACGTCTTCCGCTGCGAGGGAATGTCCCCACATCCTCCCTGGGTCACTGAACCCCTCTCCTTTGCTAGATTTGAGTGACAGGGACATGCCTGTCACTGTCAAATCGCTCCCAATCCCGCACGCCCATGGCACTGTCCCCGCGGGACGAGGAACATCCCGTAAAGGCGGCTTCTGGCCACGCGGGTTCAGGCCGGGGTGGAGGGTGGAGGGTGGAGAGCGGAAGGCTACCCAGGCCTCCATGCCCCCCACACGTCCCAAACTGGGGGCCAACGCCCTGGTTCTACCGCTAAGAACGTCACTGAGGATCGGAAATCACGCGTGCCCCTGGCTGTTCTCCACTGTCCCCGTGCCCCCACATGGGACACGCTGTGGGTGTCCAGGGAGAGACGATTCCAGTTTGCACGTTGGGTCCCGATGAGAACGGGCCCGGTTTATCCCTCGGGGCGCGTGACAGCGGTCAGGGCGGGGCGACTCGGTCCACAGAGGGACGAGCCGTGTAGCGTTTACACATCCGCCCCCACGCCTCCCGCTCCCACACCTCCCGTGGGTGCCTGAGGTCGGCAGGAACTGCCTCTCGTGCAGGACACGGAGCCGCGTCTACGCGGCAGGAAGCGATGATACTGCGCAGAGCAGTGTGCTCACGGCTCCGTGTATGTAGGAAACGTCTCTGCCGTGTTACACAGGATACCATTCTCATCCTAGATCTTTGTTTAAAAAAAAAAATAGAAGAATATGGCCCAGCTGGCGTGGCTCAGGGGTCGAGCGTCCACCTAGGAACCAGGAGGTCACGGTTCGATTCCAGATCAGGGCACAGGCCCGGGTTGCGGGCTCAAGCCCAGGAGGGGGTGTGCAGGAGGCAGCCGATCCATGATTCTCTCTCACATGGATGTTTCGGTCTCTCACTCCCTCTCCCCTCCTGTCTGAAATCAATAATATATATTTTTTTAAAAAAGAAGAAGAAGAAAATGCCTCTTTGCAGATGCACGAGTGTTTGGTCACTGTTTGCCTGGCTCTTTGTTTTTGTTGTTAGAAATGAATTTTTATTTAGCTACAACAAGGATGCCTTTAACAACCCAACTCTCAGAGCATGCCTCCTGAGCCCCGTTAGAACGGCACGTTCCAATTACTAAGTCAGAACGGCCTTAGGCCTTGACGCACCTTCTTCATTCCTACCGTCAGCCGCACGATCGATCAGGAAATCAATGGCGCATTTTCAATAACGCTAACACTTAAGGGGTGCGATCTCCTTTTCCCCAAATGCAACCCGAGGCTCCTCTCTGATTTTGCGCTTAGTAGGTGCGCACGTATTTCCCCCAAATGCAACCTGAGGGTCCTCCCTCATCTGGCGCGTAGTAGGTGCGCATTTATTTTCAGCCGCTACGTGACTTGCGTTGAACTCGCCACAGGCTCAGGATGCTTGTTAAGGCAACATTCAGGTGTGGCCGTCGAGTTTGGGAATGATTTAGCACCAAATACCCCGAAAAGTCTCAACACGTTTCTCTGGGCGGCATCTATGTCTTACGTGTCGTTCTGTGTAAAATGCTCTCTCCTTTTCCTCAGAGGGAATGCCTTGCCCTGTTTTTTAACTGTAACGCTTTGTGATCGAGCCCGATTTACTTGGAGCGTTAAAATTGCAGAAGGGATTGGAATCCTGCCCCGAGTTTAAGGAAAGCTATACTTTACGCGCGATCACGCACACGCATCGTAAGGTGTTCAGGGGGTTCTCCGAGGTCCTACCTTCTGAGCAGACGTCTTAAGGAGCAGAGGACGTTCTACCCATGGAAGTGTGCCCTCCCACAGAGATCTCGTTGGGGAGTGGCGGGAGAAATTCTATCGACGTTAAATATATAAACTTGGCAACAAAATAAAATAAGCAAAAGGGGGAGATGCATTCTTACCAGTCGTAGGAGCACCTGGGTTGCTTCCTGCAAAAAAGGAAAACAAACATCTCTCAGAAAGTCTCAGATTTCATACGTACATATGTAAGTATTAGATGTCTACATATATGTCTCTATATCGACATGTATATATATAATGTATTTCCTATATATAAAATCTCTGTCCGTTAACAATCACAAGATGGCAATTGTTCAGGACCTTTTACCCCAATGAAATGCCATCCCTTCTCTTCACGTTCTCTTTACAAAGTCCAAGTGTGTCAAAACTGCGCTGTACGTTTTTGATTTTTTCAGGTAAAAGAAGAAAAATAATAGGATAAAGTAGAACTGTTCTATTGAGATTCATCGCAAGCCTGCAAAAGACTTGGGTGAGTTTTTCCCCAATGCACCACTTATTGCGGGGGGGGGGGGGTGATGATTAGTTATTGAGTACCTACTGTGTGCTAGATAGTCTGCCACCTTCTAGGGATGTCATAGGACCAGGACGGAGCGATTGGCTGCCCCAGATCGGCTCCCTTCAGTATGGAATTTAGACCGACACCAACAATAACAATGCCCGAGAGTAATTTAGACAACGGGCCACGGCGAGGGGGTTGGATTTCTCCGGCGGGACGCACGCCGTAGGCTCCAGGACGCGGAGGAGAAAACGGACGGTAGGCTTGACGGCAGAGAAGAAAGGGAATATGCCCCGTGGCCCGTCCGGGCTCCATCGCTACCTCCACAGACCACCGTGCTCCGTGGGTCTGACGGATCGCCACCACACCATGCAGGGAGCGTTTTTTTTGTAAGAAGGAGTGGAAATCCGCCACGAATTTATGATGGAGACGAGAAAAAGAACGCCGGGGCCAGGAGGACACTGTTTCTTTTTCAACATGAGAACCATGACTATGAGAGGAAACGGACCACACACACACACACACCCGCCATGTTCCCACCTGGAGTCCAGAGCTGGGGCCTGGGAGGAGCCTGCAACCGAGGTACATGCGTGCCCACACGCCCCCAGTGCCTCCCACACGTGAAGTGAATGCCAACTGGTTACCACGCGATGTGTCGGTAAGAGGAAACATGTGCTGTGGCGTTATTTTAACCCACATTTTGAAAAGGAGGGCGAGAGAACAGGATAGTTAGTTATCCACGTATCTCTATCTACCTTTACCCACAGATCTTCATCCGTACCTACAGTTCTATCTCTGGTTACGTCTATATTTCCGGCTGTCATGGCTCCATAGTCAACATTTCTCCCAGTCCTCGCATCTCTAAGGCAATTAAAACTTAGGCCCTGGGGAAAACAACATCTTTATATATAAAAGCCTAATATGCAAACTGTCCCCTTGGGAGTTCGACTGGAAGACTGGGAGTTCAATCGCTCGCTATGACGTGCGCTGACCACCAGAGGGTGGTGCAGAATGAAGGCAGGCCCTGGCCAGCAGTTGGAAGGCCCTGATCGGCCCTGATCGCTGGCCAGGCCTTGGGGACCCTACCCATGCACAAATTTCATGCACCGGGCCTCTAGTATAAAGATAAATCCCATTTTCTTTTCTTCTGTGTTTATGGCGACTTTCCCTAAGGGCTTCTCCCACGGACTATGCATTTCCTTTCACACGCATGTATCTCAGGCCCTGACTCTAAATCCCTCCACTGAGCTATATCAAAGCACTGGAGCCTACCCTAGTTTTTATTTCACTTTCTTCATAGAGTAAATCACACACACACACACACACACACACACAGACCCTGTATCACCATGTAGGACTTACATGGCTTGTTCGCGTAGTTGCAAAACCTTTATCAGTCACATCTGGATGATACCGAGTCACTTCATACACACACAGGCACATTATTGAGGCCCTCAACGCTGCAGAAAAACTCTAAAATATATATATATTTTTAAATGCGAGCCTCTTCCAAAGGGAAGCTAACACCCTGGAGGTAAGATTCGGGGGCTCCGGTAACGGGACACGAAACAATAACTCGACTTCGATAAACCATATCTACTAAACTACACAGTGTTATTTTTTTTAATTTAGTTGTTGTTTGTTTTAAATATAAAAAGTAACTGCAGATCTCCAGCGAGGAGTGTGAATAGGCGTGCTATCATAAAGAGAAGGCATCCGTATCTCTAAAAGTACGAACCGTATTGAGCGCTCTCTGACATTCTCATAATCACAACAAAAGATTTAACAACACAGCGTGCAGGAATGTACTTGGTGTTTTTATATATTATCCTTTGACTTGACTCTTCTGGGGATTTATTTTTTTAAAATAAAAAAATGTGCCTGGGTTTTCATTTAGACCAAGGAATACCTACAATATTCCGGTAGGTGGCGCCAGAACACCAAAAATCCGCCAGTCCTGTACCAGCGGCCTCTTCCCCAGTGGCAATGCTGCTGAGAATGCGAATCTCAGGTGGAAGTGACCAGGGCTACTCAATTACACATGAAAATGCAGGGAACAGATGTCCTTGGTTCTTCCATACTACCTTCCCACCCACCCCCCGCCCTCCAAGAGAGATACGGAATGCCATTTCTAAGGGGATTTAAACCTGTCGGGTTCGACAGTTCTAAGAAAAGCACGAGGTCAGAGGGGTGACGCGACACAGATGAAATAAATACTGATTCTCAGCATCTCCCCTAAAAAATGCAGAAATGGCCCTAGCCGGTGTGGCTCAGTGGATAGAGCGTCGGCCTGCGAACCGAAGGGTCCTGGGTTCAATTCCTGTCAAGGTTACGTACCTCGGTTGCAGGCTTCTCCTGGGCCCTGGCCCTGGTCGAGGGGCATGCAGGAGGCAACCCATCGATGTGTTTCTCTCACATCGATGTTTCTCTCTGTCTTTCCCTCTCTCTTCCACTCTCTCTAAAATCAATGGGAACATATCCTCGGGGGAGGATTAAAAAAGAAATGCAAAAAGCAAATCAAGACAAAAATCGAGGGCCAGCTCAAAACAGATATGCATGGATTTCCTTGCTCATAAGGCCCATAAGAATCCAATAAATAAAGAGCTTGAACCGGTTTGGCTCAGTGGATAGAGCGTCGGCCTGCGGACTAAAGGGTCCCAGGTTCGATTCCGGTCAAGGGCATGTACCTTGGTTGCGGGCACATCCCCAGTGGGAGGTGTGCAGGAGGCAGCTGATTGAAGTTTCTCTCTCATCCGTATTTCTAAATCTCTACCCTTTTCCCTTCCTCTCTGTAAAAAATCGATAAAATATATAAAAATAAATAAGTCAAAGGAAAGGGATCCACTTTTACTTACTCCGTAAACCTGACCGACGGTCCGCAGACAGCCGACCCAACGAGCCACATCCAATGAACCCGTATTCATGCCGTGCGCGCTCTGGGCAAGTGGCCACTTCTTATCTGGGCTTCAGAAAGCCAGAGAACCAGTCTCCCCTCCCCTCCCCTCCCCCCCCCCCCCCCCGCTGGTTTATCAGTGAAATATGATAATAATAGCACCATTATAGCAACGTTATCATGCGCCCGGCAGATGCAAATCTCTCCCCCTGCGGTTCTGCATCTACACATCCGGCGAGCCGATGCGCTGGCCACGAATTTTCCTACTTTGTAGGGAGTGACCGCGAGACTCAAAGAGGCGGGCGGGTACGTGGTGCAGCCACACGCCCCGGAAGTGTTCGAGGACAGGTTGTCCGATGACCATCGTCCTGCTCCTTTTCATGGGAAAAAGGTTGGCTGTGTTGTCGCCATGCCTGGGGTCCCGCGGATCTGACAGGCGATCATTTCAGACACCTCGACACGCGTAGGAACGTAGCACGCCGGCATCTGTGGACACGGGGTTCCTCTCGTGGTAACACATGAGCCGGAATGCCTTCCTGTGACTTGGCGCAATTTGGGAAGGAAGGCCGGGATCTGCGAGACCCCCGGTCACCCCAGAATATCAGCATCCCTTGTTGGGGGGGGGGGGCGGGGAGTCTTCGCTGTTATAAGCACCAAAGGGCATCCAAGGAACGCCAGATCAAGGCTGCAGATGAGAAAGACAGAGACGGAGAGGGATGCAAGAGAAACTGGGGGGAAACTGAGTCAGCTGAGGAGCAGAAGGAAGCCAACGGGTCAACAACGCCTCGAGCAGCGAAACGCCTCTATCGTATTCATCCCTTCAACGTGCGCATTTTCGTAGCTCCGGATCCTCCAGGGTAGAGAGTAAGGGCATGACCCAGGGGTCGGCAAACCCATTCGTCAACAGAGCCCAATATCAACAGCACAACGATTCACATTTCTTTGAAGAGCCACATTTTTTAAGCTTCAACTTCTTCTAACGCCACTTCTTCAACATAGACTCGCCCAGGCCGTGGTATTTTGTGGAAGAGCCACACTCCAGGGGCCCAAGAGCCGCCTGTGGCTCGCGAGCCGCGGTTTGCCGACCACTGGCATAATCAAAGGACTGCGACGAATCACCAGAGGATGCCTGCGTCCGTGGCGAGTGGCTTTAAGGTACCCGTGTCTTTGGTACTAAGAACAGTATTTACTCAGTAGTAACCAGCGACCACGTGGGTGGCGCTGTGCTAAGTAAGTCTGCCTACGACGTGCGTCATCGCAGGAACCCTGCAAAGTGGACACCACTGTCTTCCGTCCACGGATGAAGGCTCAGAAAGAAAGAGAGAGAGAGAGAGAGAGAGAGAGAGAGAGAGAGAGAGAGAGAAGGGAAGGGAAGGGAAGGGAAGGGAGGAAAGAAGGAAGGAAGGAAGGAAGAAGAAAGAAAGAAAGAAAGAAAGAAAGAAAGAAAGAAAGAAAGAAAGAGAAAGAAAGAAGAAAGAAGGAAAGAAAGAAAGAAAGAAAGAAAGAAAGAAAGAAAGAAAGAAGAAAAGAAAGAAAGAAAGAAAGAAAGAAAGAAAGAAAGAAGAAAGAAAGAAAGAAAAAGAAAGAAAGAAAGAAGGAAAGAAAGAGAAAGAAAGAAGAAAGAAGGAAAGAAAGAAAGAAAGAAAGAAAGAAGAAAAGAAAGAAGAAAGAAAGAAAGAAAGAAAGAAGAAAAGAAAGAAAGAAAGAAAGAAAGAAAGAAAGAAAGAGAAAGAAAGAAAGAAAGAAGGAAAGAAAGAAGAAAGAAGGAAAGAAAGAAAGAAAGAAAGAAAGAAAGAAAGAAAGAAAGAAGAAAAGAAAGAAAGAAAGAAAGAAAGAAAGAAGAAAAGAAAGAAAGAAAGAAAGAAAGAAGAAAAGAAAGAAAGAAGAAAAGAAAGAAAGAAAGAAAGAAAGAAAGAAGAAAAGAAAGAAAGAAGAAAAGAAAAAGAAGGAAGAAAGAAAGAAAGAAAGAAAGAAAGAAAGAAAGAAAGAAAGGAAGAGAAAATCTATGCCAGGCTAACGAGCTCCCAGCAGAAAGGAGTTTGGTTTCCGATGCCCATCTGTCTGTCTCTGAGAGGCCCCACGCTGTTCAGCCAGACCCCGCCACCAGGCAAAAGTGAAACCCGGGGGGGAATGCGAACGAGCTATCGGGGAGCCAACCACCATCGACAGGCCGTGGGAGCCATCGACGTGGGGTGGAGAGGAAGTCTCACATGGAAGTTTATTTTGAAGAAGAGCAGGTGGCTGAACAATGGCTATAAAAGAGGGAGATGTTGATTGTGTAGGACAGCGGTCGGCAAACTGCGGCTCGCGAGCCACGTGCGGCTCTTTGGCCCCTTGAGTGTTTAGCAAAGGCCAGCTTAGGAGGACCCTAATCAAGTTAATAACAATGTACCTACCTATTTAGTTTAAGTTTAAAAAATGTGGCTCTCCAAAGAAATGTCAGTCGTTGTCCTGTTGATATTCGGCTCTGCTGACTAATGAGTTTGCCGACGCCTGGGGTAGGAGGAAAAAAAGAAGGGGGTGCGGGGTGGGTAACAGCAACATGCTATGAACCTGTCCTTCGGAGCTCTTACCCAAACCCTCACGGAGGGAACCATCGAACGTGCTGGAAGACGGTTCACTCCGAGGACGCCCGTGCTGGAAGCAACAGCCACACCAGACAAAGCTTGCACCCCGTCAGAGCAGCGGCGGGAGGAAGTGATGGGGGAGCGGACTCCGGGTGGGGAAGCGGCCGCGGGGAGAGGGGTGAGGTGAGGGGAGGGCTGGGCCCTCAGGCCTGCAGGCAGTCCTTCATAGCACCGCCCACGCACCTTTCAGAACGGCCCAGGACGGGGACCGAAATGATGTCCCTGGTGTGTGTGTGTGTGTGTGTGTGTGTCTGAACGGAATACAAGACGGTAAGAACCCAACAGGCCATCAATGCGGGGCGATAGGGAGTCCCAGCTCACAGACCGGATCCGACGGCCCCGGGAGCAGGTCGGAAGGCGGATGGAGGCCCTACCGACTTCTGCTCATGTCCCCTCCATGGAAACGCTGAACGGAAACCCTTGCTCGCCCTCACGATCATGAAAGAGACCCAGGCCGGACGGGGAAAGCTACACGTTGAAATAGAACAGCTCAGCCCACCCGGCGTGGCTCCGTGGTTGAGCGTGGACCTAGGAACCAGGAGGTCAGGGTTGGATTCCCGGTCAGGGCACAGGCCCCGGGTGGCGGGCTCCATCCCCAGTGTGGGGCGTGCAGGAGGCAGCCGATCCATGATTCTCTCTCATCATGGATGTTTCTCTCTCTCTCTCCCTCTCCCTTCCTCTCTGAAATCAATAAAAATATATAAATAAAGAAAGGAAGAAAGAGAGAGAGAAAGAAGAGAAGGAAGGAACGAAGGAAGGAAGAGAGAGAGAAAGAAGAAAGAGAAGCTTTGACCACGGTGCGCGCACAAGCGAGCTGTTTGCACGGCCCGGAGCTCGGCGGCGGCTGGGCCCGCTCTGTGGTCTCTCTCCCTCCGGGCGCTTCTGTTTTCTGCGTCTGAGTCTTGATGGGAAGGAAGAGGTGTGGCTCTTGAGGTTAAGCTCTCAGGCGCTCCCACGTGGTGCAGGGGGTTGCCATGGCACCGGCGGCTCCAGCGCCACCTGGGGTGAAACCGCAGTGTCTCCCGCTGAAGGCGACCCCGTCACAGGAGACTCCGCCGATCTGCTTCCCCAGAAACGGAGCGTCAGGGTCACTTGTGTTTTTCTGGCTCAATGAACGTGCAATTCGACGAGAAGGGTGCCTGGCACGAGGGGGACTCGCTTCGCTTTGGAAACTTCATTTTTTTAAAAAAATATAAATTTTTTTGTTGATTTCAGAGAGGAAGGGAGAGGGAGAGGGAGAGAGAGAAACATCTATGATGAGAGAGAATCATGCATCAGCTGCCTCCTGCAACCCGGGCATGTGCCCTTGACCAGAATCGAACCTGGAACCCTTCCATCTGCAGGCCGTCGCTCTATCCACTGAGCCAAGCTGGCTTGGGCGGGAAACAGCTCATTTTGAAAAGCCTTGGCCCGTGATAGTTTCATGGAAGAAGAAAACCAAGCCAATCTTGTCTTGAATACCACTGACAAGTAGCCCGCTCGTTGGCCAGCAAGGACCTGGGGGTGATGAGTGCCATCGTGAAACGTGGAGACAATAGACCACAAAGGAAAAGGCGGGAAAGATGTGCTTGAGAACAGAGTTCACGTGCCTGTGACCTCAAGAGGATGAGATGGCCAGAGTCGAGGGCAGCCTACGTCACATCGGAGCAGAGCCTCTTACCACCGCATAAGGGCACGACGCCCTCCCTGCGGGACACACCGCGTCGGGTCCTTTGCACGCGAACGTCCCGAGCTCAGTAAGCCGAGGGATGCCCTCAATATCACACTCAAAGTCTCACAAAGGTAACTCCCTGAGCACGGACACGTGGGACGATGTGTGCCCTTCCCATGTTACGTGACACGCTTCAGCCCCGGATGGTAACGCTTTCCCACCTTGAGTATGCCTCCCAATCGTCTTACCTTTTCACGAAAAATAATCGTTTCATGACACAGAACGTATGCGGATAGCATCTGAACGCCAGAGGTTGTAAGTCCTGGGGGAGAGTAGCTGTGGAACAGGACAACGTACGTGAAGCATGTACAAGGCAGCTCGGAGCGCTTCCTCACGGGGGAACCCGCTCAGTGGCATCATCCCTGTCGTTGTCATCATCACCGTCGCGAGCGTCACCTCTGACACGTGACCTGTGAACTCTGCGTGTTTCTTCAGGGCACTGGCGATAGAGCGACCCTTGTCCCCTACACAGTCTCTGGTGTATGGGAAATAGATGGTAAATATTGGCGGTCTTCATCTTCACGCCTGTGCCCGGAGCCCCATGGTAACACAACTCCGAGCAGCATCCTTTGGAACTCATGGTAAGCGGTGACGTGTGTCAGCCTCGCTTCATGAGATGGCATTGCATTCCCCGCGGGCCTGCTCATGTGCCTTCGTGTCTTCATACACGTCTAGGTCACGGCGACGAAGAGCGGAACACGAGACGACAGCCGGAAGGAGCCGGCTCTGCACGGTCCCCGGCGTGGCGTGGGGCCCAGCTCAGCCAGCGGGACCTTGTGCGGGTGCGAGGGTATTTGTGAGCTGCTTTACGTGGAGACGGAACCATCCTACCCGTGTTTGGACAGGGCGACAGGAGGATCGATCCTCATCAACAGGAGGATAGATGCTCGCAAGATGCATAGCAGGGACGTTCAAGACAGTTCATCCCGCCCTGACCGGGTTGGCTCCGTGGACAGAGCGTTGGCCTGTGGACTGAAGGGTCCCGGGTTCGATTACGGTCAAGGGCATGTACCTTGGTTGCGGGCACATCCCCAGTAGGGGGTGTGCAGGAGGCAGCTGATGGATGTTTCTCTCTCTCATCAATGTTTCTAACTCTTTCTCCCTCTCCCTTCCTCTCTGTAAAAAATCAGTAAAATATATATTTAAAAATAAAAGACAGTTCATCCCTCTGCCTGCCCACATGGCGGCCATCGACAGTAACAGCTTTCCAAGGAGTGTCCGGAATCCAGCCACAACTACAACGATCTTGAGATGCTATCCGGGCTGCGTCAGATCCATCGGTCTAATCGGCGCACTCAACTGCCTTGGGTGTTGAATTGTGAGTTGGGAAGAGCCTCCATCAGCCAGGATTTTGGTGTATTTTTCTACAGTTACTCAACGTGCGCTGGACAGGGGAGAGTCTCGAGACCCTGAGTCATGTTCCCAGATCCTAGGTTTCGGGGGGCCTCTCAGCTCCAACGTGCTTGTCCCGTTCGATGCTGTGCTTTCTCACATTCCCTTCGGACTTCCCCTCGGCCCTCGGAGGGCTTGGAAGAGACCTGATCTCAAGCAGAGCCTGTCTCTGTAAGCGACAACAGATAACCGGGGACACGGATTGGAAGTGGAACGTGATCGGCTACAGAAAGGTGAACACGCCTGGTGTGCCCTAACCCAGTGGTCGGCAAACTCATTAGTCAACAGAGCCAAATATCAACAGCACAACGATTGACATTTCTTTGGAGAGCCACATTTTTTAAACTTAAACTTCTTCTAACGCCACTTCTTCAACATAGACTCGCCCAGGCCGTGGTGTTTTGTGGAAGAGCCACACTCAAGGGGCCAAAGAGCCGCATGTGGCTCGTGAGCCGCGGTTTGCTGACCACGGCCCTAGCCGGTTTTGCTCAGTGGATAGAGCGTTGGCCTACGGACTAAAGGGTCCCAGGTTCAATTCCAGCCAAGGGCACATACCCGGGTTGTGAACTAGATCCCCGCTCCCCACCCGGCCCCAGTAGGGGGCGTGGAGGAGGCAGCCAATCAAGGATTCTCTCTCATCATTGATGTTTCTATCTCTCTACCTCTCTCCCTTCCTCTCCGAAATCAATAAAAACGTATGTATTTTTAAAAAGCGCCTGGCGGTTGGGAGTGTCTATAAGGACATATATGATCACGGGCGTCTGTGGGAGGGAATCTATATGTGAATTTCACCGAGAGGCCGATGCAGTGCAGGGAGGGGAAACCACTGTGCTGATATAGCAGAGTGGACAACACGTCCTTGGGACTCACAGACCTCCACTGTGAACATGAAATGACACATTATTGGTGATCATATTATAAATTAGTCCTAAAAAAAAGAGTTGGTTTTAATAATAAAATTCTCTTGAAAATTACCTATGATTAGCAAGAGCTTCAGAATCCGATTTGTAAATCAGACACGCCCAAATTCTAAGGCATCCTACAAAATATTTCCCCGGGCAGTCACTCTTCTAAAGTTTCCTGATGGTGAAAAACAAGGAAAGACTTTAAAAATCTGTCCCCGCCCAGAGGAGACCCAGGAGATGTGAGGGATAACCCCACGTGGCAGCTTGGATGAGCTCCTGTCGCAGAAACAATGACCTTGGAGGGAGGGCTGGTGACCTTGATTTCTTCATTGGGGCAAATGCATCCTGGTCAACGTCAACGTGAGAGGAAGCTGAGAAACAGGGAAATGGGAAGGGGCGTGGCCGCTTCTGTGGATCCGAAATTATTCCCCAAAGAAAGGCTATTTTTGAAAATCTTGTATTTATAGCTCAGAGGAAGATGAAGTCGCTTTTCTTTAATTTGCAAACAGAGGATTTTTGAGATGGGGCCACGTTTCTAGCTCCTCTGACCAATGTTTGCAATCTTCAGGATGAGATGGTGTAGATCCGTGGTCGGCAAACTCATCAGTCCGCAGAGCCGAATATCAACAGCACAACGATGGACATTTCTTTGGAGAGCCAAATTTTTTAAACTTAAACTTCTTCTAACGCCACTTCTTCAACATAGACTCGCCCAGGCCGTGGTATTTTGTGGGAGAGCCACACTCAAGGGGCCAAAGAGCCGCCTGTGGCTCGCAAGCCACAGTTTGCTGACCACGGGTGTAGATGATCATGGCTCAGAAGACAATGCCATAGACGTGGGTACTGTCTAAGGAATCATAAAATGTCATGACTGGGGGGTTAGGGGGGGTTGGATAAAGCTTTCCTAACCATCACACCCTCCATGATATTTTTAAAAAATACATTTGTATTGATTTCAGAGAAGAAGGGAGAGGGAAAGGGAGAGAAACATCAATGATGAGAGAGAGAGTCATTGGATCGGCTGCCTCCTACACACCCCCTCCGGGGGATGGAGCCCGCAACCCGGGCATGTGCCCCCACCGGGAATTAAACCGTGACCTCCTGGTTCCTAGGTCCACACCCAACCACTGAGCCACGCCGGCCGGGCTGTGCGTATGTGTCTATAAAATTGACCCACAGCGTCTTCACCTTTGATTTGAGCACCTGCGACGCTCTTCCCACCAACACCCAGGGGGCCAACGCGCCATGTCTGATCTTGGTCCAGCGTCTCTGGAAGGCCATGCGACCCCTCTAACGGTCGGTCCCCCGGGAGATGACGGCCCGTTGGATCACTGTCTCCTGCCCTCGGGGGGCCGGTGGGGGAGCGACCCGCCACATCCCTGTGTCATTCCTCGACCTTCCCTCACTCACTCCGCAAACAAATAGGGCGCCGCCCCCCCCCTCCCCCATGTATGTTCATCAAAATCCTCTCTCCTGCCCTGGCTGGGTTGGCTCAGTGGATAGAGCGTCGGCCTGCGGACTGAAGGGTCCCGGGTTCGATTCCGGTCAAGGGCATGTACCTTGGTTGTGGGCACATCCCCAGTAGGGGGTGTGCAAGAGGCAGCTCATTGATGTTTCTCTCTCATCGATCTTTCTAACTATCCCTCTCCCTTCCTCTCTGTAAAAAATCAATAAAATATATTTCAATAAATAAAAATTTTAAAAAAAATCCTCTCTCTTCTGTGTACGGCCCCCAGTGCCCACCCTACGGAGACTACGTAGCGGGGTCTTAGGGTTCCGATTCTATCGACCGCCTGACTGTGTCTCCGAACACTGCAGCCTCCATCGACGCGTGTTTCTCCCCATTCCTGTGGCAGGCATGTTGGCGATTGCTGGCTTCTGGCATGGCCACGTGTCTCGCCCCACGAAGGGAGAAAACGGGTTTTGGGGGCCAAGACCCAGACTCTCCCTTCGCTGTGCTCTCCCCAACGGGGCGCTCCCTGCTTTGGGGTGCGTAGGCGTTCGGGAACAGCTGGAACGTGTGAGCGCACGAGGGAATGAACGAGTGCGCGTCCCTACCCTCTGCTGTCCATCCACTGCCCAACCGCGCCAACATCTCGGCTTTCCAGGCGCCCCTGGGCCGGCGACGTTGGCCTCTCGCATCGCCACGTGCGTTATGAGACAGAATTGTTCCCGTCCGAGGCGAGCGGACGGCGTCCCTTTGATCTCTGTGCTTGGGCAAGCTTGTCAGATCAAATGGCCTCGTACGAACGCGATCTCACAAAGTGCCCACCGGCCACGGCAACCAGCAGACGCCGTCCACGCGCCAGAGCTTCTCGTACTCCCATCGGCGCTTGTCTGACTTGACCAGAGAACATGTGCGTTCTCGGCGCCTCCCTCACGCTCCCTGAGCCATGAGTGGCCGTAGGCTGTAGTTCTGGACAACGAGGGCAGGCAAAGTCTCTGTGGAAGGCTTCCACCCCAAATAAAGGAAGTCAAAGGTCACCAGAAGAACAGAGATCCCTGGCCACTCTGCCCTTCCTTCTCTTCTCGCTGGGATACAGGTGAAAGGGCTGGGTCGCTGCAGCCGTGAAGGGACGTGAGGGGGCAAGCGTGGCCAAGACCAGAAGAACCGGGTGGGAGAGGTTGGGGAGCATCTGTGGGCCTGGGGCCAGCCAATCAGGGCCTGGCTTCCTCCCGGTCCCTAGCGTGTAGCTCCTCCTTTTTTAAAAAAATATATTTTCATTGATTTCAGAGAGGAAGGGAGAGGGAGAGAGAGAGAAAGAAACATCCATGGTGAGAGAGAACCATGGACCGGCTGCCTCCTGCACGCCCCCTACTGTACTGGGGATGGAGCCCGCCACCCGGGCCTGTGCCCTTGACCGGGAATCGAACCCTGACCTCCTGGTTCCTAGGTCGAGTGGCCGAGCAAAGCTTACACTTTTAAATTTTTTTTTTATTGATTTCAGAGAGGAAGGGAGAGGGAGAGAGAGAGATAGAAACATCCATGGTGAGAGGGAATCATGGATCGGCTGCCTCCTGCACGCCTCCTACTGTACTGGGGATCGAGCCCGCCACCCGGGCCTGTGCCCTTGACCGGGAATCGAACCTGGGACCTTGACCGGGAATCGAACCTGGGACCTCCTGGTTCACTGAGCTGCACCGGCCGGCCAGGCCTGGTCAAACATTTCATTAACTCGCCCCGAACGCCTTCGCTGTGTCCGGAAGCTCGCCCGCCCCTCACACTATTCAGACCCCCGATAGATGGCTTCCTCCTCCTCCCACACCCTCCTCCCCGCCGCCCTCTCCCTCGCACAGAGTTCAGACTCATTTCCGGAGAGAAAGGAACCTGGTGGCCACCAGCGCTCCTCACTCCTCCGAACTGCTGTAGCTGGAGGAAGATGAAAAGGTGAAGACGATTGTGATTCAAATGGCACCTCCAGCAGCTCACGGAGGCCACCTGAATGGAGAGGAAAGAATGCCATTCAGCGGGCACCGGGGAGGCAGGTGCGCCCAGCGGGACGGGGCCGGGGAATTCAGATCCGCACAGAAGCGGGAGTCTGAGTTCAACCCCGCCTGCCGGGCCATTGTGTTGGGGCGAGTGTCTATTCCACGGGGTGGGGGGAGAAGGATCGCAGACGTGAGAGTAGGCTGCGCTGTCCAAGGCGGGGACCTGGGGCGTGGGGCCCAGAGGCTCCCGTGGCACGTGGCTGGGGTCATGGGCACCCGGCCCCTCCGGCCCTCCCGTGACGGTACGAGGGCCACAGGGCATCGTGACAGCATCTGGGGAAGTGGGCTGGACGGAAGCCCCGGAGGTTCAAGAGGAAACCATCACTGTCCCAAGTCCTACGAGAACCCCGGGGGGGGGGGGGGGGGGGACAGAGGCAGGCGTGTTAAAGGCGCAGGCACACGCGGTCAGAGGGCCGGGACACAGATGTGGGGCTGTCCTGGAAAAGGGCAGAGTGGACCGGTCCGTGTGTGCAGCGTCTCTGCTGGATTTAAAGGAGAAAAAAAAAAGGCCTTGGCCGGTGTGGCTCAGTGGATAGAGCGTCGGCCTGGGAACTGAAGGGTCTCGGGTTCGATTCCGGTCAAGGGTACATGCCCGGGTTGCGGGCACATCCCCAGTAGGGGGTGTGCGGGGGCAGCCGATCCGTGATTCTCTCGCATCACTGATGTTTCTCTCTCTTTCCTTACCCCTTCCTCTCTGAAATCAATAAAAATACTTGTTTTTAAAAAAAGGAAAATTCTTCAGGGCCTGGAGTTCATTTCGGAATGGAGTTTATTTTATTCTTAAGGCTGTTTTCGAAGGCGTGTGGAGGCTAAGACCTTTGAGAGCCACCGTTTCAGCCACGCGGGAGGAGAGTCCGAAACCACACATCTGCAGTAATTTGAGCTGCTCGCCCCTCAGCTAAGCTTTTCTTTTCCTTTCTTTTTTAAAGTGGCTTTTAGAAAATATGCAAACGGGGGTGGGGGGCTGTGTGCAAAGGGGGTGCGAGCATTGGCGTGAATGGCCCCCTACGTCCTTTTTCAGCCCGGGTTGCGCAACGCCCTGCGGAAGGCGCTGAACAGGCGGCTCGCCGGGGGTACGGTTCCCATGAGGCTGGTGAGAACGTCAGCAGAAAGGCCTGTGGTTGGGGGGGGGGGGCACGAGCGGAGGATGTCGGGGTGGGGGAGGACCCCGAGCCCCGTGCTGGCGAGGGAACGATGAGGCTCGGCGGCTCGCTGCCCAGGTCACCCACCTTTCACACAAAGGGGACCCCTTCCGGGGAGGACGGAGCCCGGCCTCCATGGGGGTCCCACCCATCTCCCCCGCACATCCTAGAAACGGAGAGGTCAGAGCTTCTCAGGGAGAAACATGGGCAGGAACGCGCAGGTCTCTCGTCTGGACAATGTCACCGCTGACACCCTGGGGCCCTCCTCTCGCTGTCCGGGTTCAGACGTCGGTATCGACGCGGAAGCTAGAGTGGCCTGGCCTCTCCCGAGCAACTTCCCATCAAAACCTGAGCAGCTGCCCGGGAGATACACGGGCATCGCGTGTGAACGCAACTTACAGAAGAAACGCAAGTGATGGTAGAGAAATGAAACACACACACACACACACACACACAATGCCAATCAAATGACGTGCAATCCAGAAATCTTGAGAAATACCTTGTACCTATAGAAATAGCACTTGTTTGGAAACAATGAAAAAAAGAAAGAAAGAAAGAAAGAAAGAAAGAAAGAAAGAAGGAAGGAAGGAAGGAAGGAAGGAAGGAAGGAAGGAAGGAAGGAAGGAAGGAAGGAAGAAAGAAAGAAAAGAAAGAAAGAAAGAAAGAAAGAAAGAAAGAAAGAAAGAAAGAAAGAAAGAAAGAAGAAAAGAAAGAAAAGAATGATTGAAGCTCCAGCAAATGGATGTAATTACTAAGCACATATCTGCTGTGACACAGTATGTGTCCAGTGGTGACTGGAGAGAGAACAAGGCAAGGTCAAAGTGCAAGGCCCAAGTGCAAGGTCACAGTATGTGTCCAGTCAAGGTCAAAGTGCAAGGAAGCCGGTACGTCCCTCTCAGAGACATAAGACTCGCGCAGACACCCCCTCGGGCCCACGTGGCTCCGTGGTCCGTCCTCATCAGCCTCTGGGTCTAGCCTTCAGGAAACAGAATGTCAAGCCCTCGGGGTGTCCGCAGTGCTTGAGAGAACGTGGTCCTTCACCGTACGGTCATCACTGAGAATCGTGACAAGTCTGAGAGAGCTGGGAAGGCAGTCCTTGTTCTCGCCGGCCACCGGGAAGGCAGAAGGCTGCGTCCCCGTGCGGTCGTGTACCGCTCGCCTCGGCTAGGTAGACCAGGTGGCCTGTTCAACTCAACATTCCCAAGTGGTGGGAGTAAAACAAACAAACAACTTTCTCTTCTAAAAACTTACTCCAAAGGAAAGGGAGAACAGGGTTTCTTTAAGAATTGTTATGAGCCCAGATGGTGGTGTTGCCCAGTGGTTGAGCTTGGATTTATGAACCAGGAGGTCACGGTTGGATTCCTGGTCAAGGGCACATGCCCAGGTTGTAGGCTCCATCCCCGGGGGGCGGGGGGGGGGGGGTGCAGGGGGCAGCCGATCCATGATTCTCTGTCATCAATGAAGTTTCTATCTCTCTCTCCCTCCCCCTTCCTCTCTGAAATCAATAAAAAAAATATATTTTTTTAAAAAAAGAATTCTTATGAAAAACAACCGCAAAACTGCTCTACTCTTTCTAAAATCTTTACAGGGGGCATGAATGATCATGATTTTCCAGAAACTAGCATATGAAGAACAGAAGAGAAATTCCATCAGGTCTTGTTGTGTGTGTGTGTGTGTGTGTGTGTGTGTGTGTGTGTGTGAGAGAGAGAGAGAGAGAGAGAGAGTTTCCATTATCCCAGGTCACAAATACCTAAGTGTTAACCACCTTTTTGGGGGTGAGAGAGACAGGAAAAGGTGTAAAAGGCATAAAAAAAGGTGCCCCCTTCGTCTGTGAAAGGGCCAGAAAAGCTTCGTAACATGTACCACTTCCCACCACCAGTCCTCCCTGCCCACGTCCTTCTGTCTCAGGAAGTAAAAAAAAAAAAAAAAAAAAAGCAAAAGTTTTGTCAGAATATTTCTCAACTTCTGCTTCTGTTCTGTCAGAACCCGGAAGTATCGAGACAGTTAAAATGGAAAATTATTGTTCTTTTTTTTTTTTTAATGACAATTAAATGTTCTTTAAATATCCACAATACTTGGTATACTTCGTTCAGGCGTGTTTGGGGTTTCAGGTGACCATCCACCACGAATCTATTTTTATTCAAAATGAAAACCTAGTTTCCTCTCGACATCCTTTAGCTTAGCTTGGGGAAGAGTAAAATCACCATGGTTTGACTCCAATAAAAACAGAAAATGGTAAGGCTTATAAAGTTGGATTCCTTTAATAATAAAAATAATAAAAACCTAATGCCCCAGTAATCTGGTGACAGTATTCAGTATCAGAAAGGGTTCTTTAAAAAAAAAAATTTATTGATTTTCCAAGAGAAAGGGAGAGGGGGAGAGAGAGAGAGAAACATCCATGATGAGAGAGAACATGGATCAGTGGCCTCCTGCACGCCCCACACTGGGGATCGAGCCCCCAACCCGGGCCTGTGCCCTGAGAGGGAATGGAACCGTGACCTCCTGGTTCCTAGGTCGACGCTCAACCACTGAGCCACACCAGCCGGGCCGGAAAGGGTTCTTTTCTCCAAGAACATTTCACCAACCAGTCAACTTGGGAAAAGTTAATTTCCTGAAAGACTCATGATCAGCACCGCGATTAGGAAAAAGGGCTCTCGTAACCAAAGGATGCGGGTATCAGCCCACAGCCTGCCTTCCCGGGCAAAGACGCATCGCAACGTCTGCTCCACGCCCTGTCTACCGTCGGTGCACGGGGAGCTGAGCCGTCTCCCGGTGGGATTAACGTGTCCCATCCACCCAGCAAACAGATCTCCCTATGCCAGCAGGATGGCGCTCCCCTGGCCGAGGGGGGCTCTGGCCTGGCCAACATCACGCCTATCCCCCCGTAGAGATCCGCCTGCTCCCATGAGGTCTAGGCACCGGATGTGGCTGCCTCCGTTTTATCTCCATCTGGCAGAGCATGAGCAGCCTCTCGGGGCGCCCCGCTTCCACTGCACAGCAACCCCACTTTCCCCGGCCCCCGCCCCCACCCCCCACCCCGCCCACCTCCGTGACGCGCGTTTCTCGTAAAACCACAAGTCAGTCAACTTCCTCGGGGAGCTGGGCAATGAATGCCTGGCAGCCGGGGGGGAGGGGGGGGCCTGTGGGGTGCGGCCCAGTTCGTGGGCGCACTCGGGTCTGGCATTGGGGTTACCGGACAAGAGTGCCCGATGGCCCTGCATGGCCCAGACCCTGTGTCTACACGAGGCTCTCACTCATTGTCACTGCCAGGTGTCTGCACCCAATGGCGGGAGGGGGAGGGAAATGAGGGTTCGGGAGCAAAACAAAGCAGCCATTTAGCCCTCACCGGTGTGGCTCAGTGGCTAGAGCGTCGGCCTGCGGACTGAAGGGTCCCAGGTTTGATTCCGGTCAAGGGCATGTACCTTGGTTGTGGGCACATCCCCAGTAGGAGGTGTGCAGGAGGCAGCTGATCGATGTTTCTCTCTCATCAATGTTTCCAACTCTCTGTCCCTCTCCCTTCCTCTCTGTAAAAAAATTAATAAAATATATTTTAAAAAAAGAAAAGAAGAAAGAAAGCAGCCATTTAAAATCAGGTCAGGACGTGTCTCTCTCTCTCCCATAGGCCGAGAATGAAAATACATGGATGACCCTGTTTATTTATTTTCAAAAAAAATTTCTTTTTCTTATTGATTTCTGAGAGGAAGCGTGAGGGAGAGAGAGATAGAAGCATCCATGATGAGAGCGAATCATGGATCGGCTGCCTCCTGTACGCCCCTCACTGGGGATGGAGCCCGCAACCCGGGCCTGTGCCCTTGACCGGGAATCAAACCCGGGACCCTTCGGTCCACAGGCCAACGCTCTACCCACTGGGCCACACCGGCTGGGGTTCTATGACCCCTTGGAACCATGAAACCCTGGCTATTTGTCCTCGTCCATCTCATCGGGAACCGCGGCCCCCACGTGGGAACCGTCTTGAAGGGAACGCTCCCTCTGATTTGGAGGGAGACCGGTTCGTCCACGACACGATGACCACCTTGGGCTTTGGGCACGATTGGCAAATACGCGTGGAATTCTTCCATGAGGAAAACTCATGCCATAAGAGATCCACCAAAGCACCTGTGTGCACATCAGCATAACCAATGGACACAGACAATGGGGGGGACGGGAAGGTGAAGGCCGGGGCTGGAGGTGCGGGGGGACAAGGCTGGGTGAGGACAATGCGGAGGGGGGGGGGGGGGACTTTATCATATGCTAGTTTCTGCGAGGTAGACCAGGCGGCTTATTCAACGCAACATCCCCAAATGCTAAGGCTTTCAATAATAAAGAATTTTTTAAAAAAGAAATAAAAACAAACTCATGCCACGACAGAGAAAGAATTTTTCTATTGTTCTGTTAAGCCTTCCTGGAGTTTTCCGATATTTGATATCTCATTGCTACCCCAACGTTCTCCCCTGTGAATATTTTTGATGCTTGACTCTCGGTTTCTAAACGTTGTATGACGTCCCCCGCTTGGATCACGGCCAATGGTACCCAACCAAGTCCATGCTGAGCCATGCAGAGTGGGCGTTTTCTGACCAAGTGCCCACAAGTTAATGATGGTACTAGACCAGTGGTCAGCAAACTCACCGGTCCACAGAGCCAAATATCAACAGCACAACGACTGAAATTTCTTTGGAGAGCCACATTTTTTAAACTTAAACTTCTTCTAACGCCACTTCTTCCACCTAGACTCGCCCAGGCCGTGGTGTTTGTGGAAGAGCCACACTCCAGGGGCCAAAGAGCCGCATGTGGCTCGCGAGCCGCGGTTTGCCGACCACTGCACTAGATCACTAAATGACCCCAACTATGCCAGCAGCTCTCAAGGACGGAGGTGGACGCTGACAGTCTCGCCCTTAGGAGGCATCTGGCAACACCCGGAGACAGTTTGGGTTGTGATGCTGGGGGGGTGGGGTGGGGGGGGGGAGGAGGGAGGAAGAGGTGCTACTGGGTGTAGTTTGCAAAGGCCAGGGATGCCGCTAACCTTCCCACAATGCACAGGTCAGCCCACTCGCCAGCCCCAAACGCCCATCCGGCTGAGGGGGAGAAACTCGACGAAGCCCGTGGTCGGCAAACTGCGGCTCGCGAGCCACCTGCGGCTCTTTGGCCCCTGGAATGTGGCTCTTCCACAAAATACCACGGCCTGGGCGAGTCTATGTTGAAGCAGTGGCGTTAGAAGAAGTTTAAGTTTAAAAAATGTGGCTCTCCAAAGAAATTTCAATCGTTGTGCTGTTGATAGTTGGCTCTGCGGACTCATGAGTTTGCCGACCCCTGGACTAAGCCGTTCATGTCCCTGAACAAGGAGGCCGCGGCTTGAAGAAGCCAAGACTCGTAGCCCAACACCACACCTCAGAGCCGAAGTCCAGTGAGCATGAGGAGGGAGGGAGCTGGGATTCCAAATGCATCCCTGAACGTCGAAGCGGATACTCACTTCGTGGCATCCGACACATGGGCAGAGAACCCACGAGGAGATGCTGGAGGAATTCTGCCCCAAATCCCCTCCCCTTTGGGGGTGTGACCTGGGACAGGGCGTTAAGTAGCTCCAAGTTTCAGTTTACCCGTTTGTAAAACGGATGAGTTAAAAAGAGATGATTTCTCAGGCCTCGTTCTTTTTCTCCAAAATTCTATCATCGTGTACAGAATGATGCTCCTGGGATGGTGGTCTCCAAAATCTCCCAATGCCTTTTCTCCCTTTTTAAACTTCTCCCCAAGTGAGAGCAGGAAATACTGCTGCTAATTAAAAAAAAAAAAACAAACAAACAAACAAACAAACACCCACCCCCCCCCCCCCCATGCCTGGAGCGACACGTGACTTTCAGTAAACAGTGAAGAACAGAATAACGCTCGAATTTGTTACCTACACATAAAGGGACCGAGTGAAGGCACACTCGGGGTCCCGTGTTGCACGGGGTAGACCAGTGCTCCGGCCCTTTGGTAGCCTGTGTACACACGTGGACTGTACACTCGCAAGATACGAGCTCTAAACATGAGGGAAATCGGCCGTGTGAGCAAGCAAACTGTTGTCCCTGAATTGAAGCGGTCTGGCAGCTACAACCCGATGACATATCATTTCCCGAGAAAAAAGTTTCCCCGTGCATGCGAGGGCCTGCAACGCATACGTGGCAAGTTGGATAGGGTAGACGGGACAAATCTGATCAGTGCTCAAAGTTTTTCATTTGAGCACTCCTGTGTTTGGACAGAGAGAGGAACCAACGTTGCTAGTTCCGTGCTATATTTTTTAGGTTGGAGAAGAGTTTAGGCCAGTGATGGCGAACCTATGACACGCGTGTCAGCACTGACACGCGTAGCCATTTCTGATGACACGCAGCCGCATGCCGAGGCTGAAACATTTGCTGCTCCTGAGGATGAAACATTTGCGACTAGAGTCTTGGAGTTAGTTTTTTCCTCAAAGTGACACACTACCCGAGTTATGCTCAGTTTTTTGGCGAAGTTTGACACACCAAGCTCAAAAGGTTGCCCATCACTGCTTTAGGCCCTGGCCGGTTTGGCTCAGGGGGCAGAGCCTCGGGCCTGCGGACTGAAGGGTCCAGGGTTCGATTCTGGTCAAGGGCACGTACCTCAGCTGCAGGCTAGATTCCTGGCCCTGGTCGGGGTGCGTGCAGGAGGCAACCGGTCAATGTGTCTCTCTCTCTCTCACATCAATGTTTCTCTCAGTCTCTTCCCTTCCCTTCCACTCTCTCTAAAAAATCAATGGGAAAATATCCTCGGATGAGGATTAACAAAATAAAAAAAAATTTATTAGACTAACGGCTACAATGATATAATAGGACAATAGACGAAAGAGAAAATATAGCTACTCCTTATAACCCTTGTGTACAGATTTGGGGGGGTACCCCATCACCCCTCAGTCCTCATTTCAAATCCCCTTTCATCATAAAATAAAGGAATGAGATTTTAAATATCACGTTACTCTATCCCACTACCTAACTTTTATTTTTTCAACCAGAAGAAATGAAGCTATCATGTTGTGGTTTGTTTGTGTGTGTGTTTTTTAAACCCAGAAAGAATTTTAATCTGACCCATGTGCCATCATTACGGTTCGCCTCTGGACAGTTTAACAACATTTCGATGGATCTTAAATCAATTAACACGATAAAGAAAACCATCTGCGGCCCTAATCCCTCTCCGCGTGGCCCTTAAGATCGGTTTTTTTTTTTAAAAGGGGGGTGTAGCGTGTACTTCATTAAAAAGGCCATTGAAAATTCCATAATTCATTGCGTGTTGCCACCGTCGATATTACCATCGCGTCGGTTTTATGAACGGACCCGAGGCCTGTGTCTCGGTGCGAGGGGGTCATGGGGGGCGTCGGCGGAAGGAACCGCTTTCTCGCCCATCAAATCCAGATGCTCAGCCCGTAAAACAGGGGAACAGGGGCCCGCGTGAGAGGCGGCTCCGGGCATCCGAGGACCCGGAGAAGTGTCACCGTTGAGGAACCCCCTGGGCCGGGAAAAGTGGGGGTGGGGGGGGTGGGGGAGGTGGCCTGTCGGTGTGATGCTTGGCTTCCGTCTTCCAGGGGCTCGCCCAGCTATTCTCTAACTTAAACAGGGGATGGCATCCTGGATGGCTTCGGATACAAGGCACAGGAATTATTTCTTTTTCTTTCTAGAAACAGCATCTGGGTAGTATTTTGATTGCAGCTATAAAGGTTACTTGGTAGCCAAAAAAAAAAAAAAAAAAGAGAGAGAGAGAGAGACCCCCAAAAAATAGATCCATGTTAAGCACTTTTTAAAAAATATTTTTTTAAATAGATTTCAGAGAAGAAGGGAGAGGGAGAGAGAGAAACATCCATGATGAGAGAGAATCATGGATCGGCCACCTCCTGCACGCCCCCTACTTGGGATGGAGCTCGCAACCCGGGCTCCTGCCCTTGACCGGAATTGAACCCTGGGCCCTTCAGTCCACAGGCTGACGCTCTATCCACTGAGCCAAACCAGCTAGGACATTATTACTTTTTAATATATCTTTATTGATTTCAGAGAGGAAGAGAGAGATAGAAACATCCATGATGAGAGAAAATCATGGATTGGCTGCCTCCTGCACGCCCCCGACTGGGGATCGAGCCCGCAACCTGGGCACATGCCCTTGACCGGAATTGAACCTGGGACCCTTTGGTCCACAGGCTGACACTCTATCCACTGAGCCACACTAGCCAGGGCAGGTTCATGAGCCTTTTATCTCCTGAGGACTCACAGGCAGCTAGATTTTTCTGCTTTGCCCTCAAGTCTGCTTCCTGCCCGGCGGACACTGAGGAGGGTGCCTGCAGGGGGGTGGTCTGGTTCCCACACTCTGAGATGCTGTGGGGCAATCCGCCGGTCCCTCCCAGCAGCCTCCCCGGCCTCTGGAGCTGACACAGACGTTCTTAAACTGCTTGATGTCCTTGTGAAAGGCAAGCGGGGCCGGAAGAGCAAGCAGAGGGACTTTCCTCGTTGGCTGAGCTTTTCCTTTTTTTAAGAGATATTTTTACTGATTTCAGAGAGGAAGGGAGAGAGAGAGAGAGAGAAACATCCGTGATGAGAATCATCGATCGGCTGCCTCCTGCACGCCCCACACTGGGGATCGAGCCCGCAACCTGGGCATGTGCCCCGACTGGGAATCGAACCCTGACCTCCTGATTCCTAGGTCGACGCTCAGCCACGGAGCCACGCCGGCCGGGCTGAGCGTTGCAGTAGGATCCCCGTTGTCAAAATCACAGGGAACTGGCCAGACCTCTGAGGCGTCGTCCCTGTTCAACGTCAGCAAGATGCCATCAGGCAAATCTGAGTACCGGTCGTGTTTAGACGGCTTCGTCTTTGGATGCAACCACTGCTCTGCTTTCCTCTCTTGAATCTAGTGGCCACGGCCCTCACCAGTGTGGCTCAGTGGATAGAGCGTCGGCCTGCAGACTGAAGGGTCCCGGGTTTGATCCCGGTCAAGGGCATGTACCTTGGTTGCGGGCACATCCCCAGTGGGGGAATGTGCAGGAGGCAGCTGATGGATGTTTCTCTCTCATCGATGTTTCTAACTCTCTATCCCTCTCCCGTCCTCTCTGTAAAAAAATCAATAAAATATATATTTTTTTAAAAATCTAGTGGCCACGGATGGCTCAAACCCTTACTTAATACACTGAAGGATTAGAAGCAAAAGGGTCCGGGGAATCGAGCACAGTGTAGGTGAGGCGATTTGCAGGGCGCATGGGACCAGCTCAGAGTCCGCCCCCCCCCCTCCCTCACTCCTCCTATCTCAATGTGAGTACATAAAACAAGAACGAGGAACGTTCAGCGGGACTGTTCCCTTTTAGGGCGTGATCATCAGGACCTTTTATGATAAGAGCCGGGGAACCCGGGAGCAGATAGATTTATGGCGGGAGAGTGCAGGCTAGACGCCATAATGATTTGTAAACAAGTTAAAGGAGACCACATTTACAGACGAGATTGAGAACAGGTGCCCGGCACATGGCGGCCCTGGTTTTCTTATTAGCTGGCTATGTCTCCGATGAACTGACTACCAGTGAGGCCAAACTAACTACCAGTTAGTTAACTAACTACCGGTTAGGCCAAACTAACTACCAGTTAGTTAACTAACTACCAGTTAGGCCAAACTAACTACCAGTTAGTTAACTAACTACCAGTTAGGCCCGTGGTCGGCAAACTGCAGCTCGTGAGCCACATGCGGCTCTTTGGCCCCTTGAGTGTGGCTCTTCCACAAAATACCACGGCCTGAGCGAGTCTGTTTTGAAGAAGTGGCGTTAGAAGAAGTTTAAGTTTAAAAAAATTGGCTCTCAAAAGAAATTTCAATCGTTGTACTGTTGATATTTGGCTCTGTGGACTAAGGAGTTTGCTGACCACTGAGCTAGGCCAAACTCAAGTGGCTCTAAATATATATCTTCTTTAAGAAAACCTGCCAAGCATGAAATTAAAATTTTATACACGTATGTCCCCTCCCCCCCTCCAAGAAAACCCCCACAAATCTCTGTTTGTGTACTGTGTCATTATCAAGGCTATTCGGACCCACCTCCTAGAAGCCCAAGTGATAACTAATTATTTTTCAAATTTCTTAAAGAAATGGAAGATATGCAATTGGCTTGAGAAAGAAGACTTTTATGTAACTCCCACCTGTCCACGTATTGGCTTCAGGAGAATCTTTAAGTACTTTTATCAAAACAAAATATACACCACAAGGAACTCGATAGAGCATTCATTCCTGCAGACATTTTTAACTCGATTTCTAATCACTGGGCTCTCGATATATTCCACACAGCTTTTATTAAAACAAATTATTGTGTTATACCTTTCTCTCTCTCTCTCTCTTTTTTTTCTTCCTCGTTTTTGTTAATCCTCCCCCGAGGATATTTTCTCACTGATTTTCAGAGAGAGCGGAGGAGAGAGGGAGAGACAGAGAGAAAGATCCATGAGAGAGAAACACATCCATTGGATGCCTTTGCACGCACCACGCCAACCAGGGCCCGGGCCGGGGAGGAGCATGCAACCCAGGTACCTGCCCTTGACTGGAATCGAACCCGGGACCCTTCAGTCCACAGGCCGACGCTCTACCCACTGAGCCACACCAGCTAGGGCCCAGTTCTCTCTCTCTCTTTTTAAAAAATATATTTTATTGATTTTTACAGACAGGAAGGGAGAGGGACAGAGAAGATAGAAACATCAATGAGAGAGAATCATCGATCAGCTGCCTCCTGCACACCCCCCACTGGGGATGTGCCCGCAACCAAGGTACATGCCCTTGACCGGAATCGAACCTGGGACCCTTCAGTCCGCAGGCCGACGCTCTATCCACTGAGCCACACCGGCTAGGGCCCCTTTCTCTTTTTAGCAGCTAAGCCAGCCAGACCTGAGCTATTGAACGTTTGCGATATCCATCCTGAATGTCTGATTTCTGTACAGAATTCCCCGCGTTCTCATCCTAGGCCCGCAAGCGTGCCGAGCGCCTCCAGGCCACCCGATCGATCTCTTGTTCTGTCTGCATCTGCAGCAAAACACTTTCCTCCTCCTCCTCTCCGGATCTCCCTTCTTTCCCCACCCCCCTCCTCCTCCTGAGCCCTCCACACACGACGTGGGCCCGGGCTCGGCATGAGCCCCCCGTACGTGTCCGTCTAAACGTGCTCCTACCCCGTCAGCTCGGCCCCTTGCTGGGATCCCCTCCGCACACGGTGGCCTGCGGACTAGGGTTCCCGTGGCGTCTGCCCTTCCCCAGTCGGTGTCTAAGGAGGAAGCCAGCATTGAAGTGGGCAGAGCCCAGCCCGGGGGGGGGGGGGGGGGGGGGCTGGCCCCGATTGGGGGGTGTCCCATCCCAGGTGCTCACTGGAAAACAGGGAGTCTCCCTAACCGGTGTGGCTCAGTGGCTAGAGGATAGAGTGTCGGCCTGCGGACTGAAGGGTCCCGGGTTCGATTCCGGTCAAGGGCATGTACCCTGGTTGCGGGCACATCCCCAGTGGGGGGTGTGCAGGAGGCAGCTGATCGATGTTTCTCTCTCATCGACGTTTCTAACTCTCTGTCCCTCTCCCTTCCTCTCTGTAAAGAATCAATAAAATATATTTTAAAAAAACAAAAAAACAAACAGGAGTCGATCTAACTTCCGACTTCCGGGCTGCACAGCAAGGTCTTGCTCCTGTGTAACCGGGGGCTCTCTCTCCACTTCCACCCCTGCTCCCCGCCCCCCCCCCCCCATCCAGGTGCCTCCCCGCTGCTCGCTGGCTCTGGGCTTTCTCCCAAGGTAGCCGCCTCCTCCCAGCGGCCGGGGTAGAGTCTCCTCTCATGTCCTGGCTGCTGCTGTGATGCCCATTGTACAGATAAGGAGACTGAGGGTCTGGAAGGCCGATCCCTCCGGTTTGTTGCTATTTTACTCCAGATGGAAATAAAATCCAGTCGCTGTCCACTGAACACTCGCCCGACGGTTCCTTCCCAGGCCACTCTGGGCGGAACCCAAACCCTCCCCATTTCCATCAAGGCCCCGGGGGGTTCCCCCTCCCCCTCTCCCCCTGCTCATCTCTCCAGCGTCCCCACCCACGCAAGACTCAGCCCCGACCCACAACCCGCGGCCTACAGGCACCTGCCTGCCTCCGTGCTGGGCCGGGAGGGAGCCCGCCAATTTTTTTTCTTTTTTTTTTTCTTTTTTTCTTTTTTCTTTCTGAGGGGCCTTTGCACCTGCCGCTTCCTGTCAACACAAATCTTTACATGTCGTCAGCCTCGGGGTAGCTCAACGACACCCCTCCAAAGAGGCCTCCCGGGGTCACTCAGTGCAAAGGGCCATTCGCCCTCCACACCCCCACATTCGGCCTGTCCCAACCCCAAGGCGAGGTCTGACCGTGGCTCGCTTATTCATCTGGTTTGTGTTTGTTTGTTTGTTTGTTATCTCTCCTGCGAAGCGGTGAACTCTGGGAACGTCGGTGCCTCTTCTGTTCAATGGACCAGGCGTCTGCACGTGGGCTGGTTCCGGGCACATAGTAGGAGTTCTACCAACAGCAGTGGAATCGAGGAGTCAGATCATCTCCTGCCCCTGCTCCTGGTGTTGTGCCCATTGTACAGAGAAGGAAACCGAGGCTCCGAGAGGTACATCCCTCGTGTTTCCTGATGGAAGAGCCCAGCACGGGGTCCAGGGGAAGACGTGGAAGATGGGCTCTCAGGGCCTCACACACAGAGCGTGTCTGCAGCCGGCAATCCGAGAACCATCCCTTCACGTCACTTTCATTGCTCCCCGGGCCCGTTTCATTGGCTCGTCTACTTCCCCCCATCACTTCCTCTCGCAGCCAGCCCTCCACACCGAGACGTAGGCTCTGGGCATTTTTATTTATTTTTTCTTAGCCATTCTGTACCCCCATCATCCCTAACGTGTCCGTAAGCAAACACAGAGAACAAAACTACGAAGGCTGAAGCACGGGGAGGCGTGGGGCTTATTAGGAACAAGGTCCCATCTTCGTCCAGAAAAACAGAAGAGGATTTGGAAACCGAAGTCTAAGAAGTGAAAGTAGGAGATTGGGCCTCCAGTACCTACTGGGCCCGTGGTCGGCAAACTCATGAGTCAACAGAGCCAAATATCAACAGTACAACGATTGAAATTTCTTTGAAGGGCCACATTTTTTAAACTTAAACTTCTTCTAACGCCACTTCTCCAACATTGACTCACCCAGGCCGTGGTATTTTGTGGAAGAGCCACACTCCAGGGGCCAAAGAGCCGCATGTGGCTCGCGAGCCGCGGTTTGCCGACCACTGTACTGGGCGACCCACATTTATCATAGCAACCAGACAATCTGCCTCCTTTCGTCCCCCTCGACGGACAGCTGGCGCGTTCTGCAGTGGAGATCCGTCGGGCACCCCGCCCCCCCGATTTGTGGGCCAAGCCTCTCATGGGGGGGGGGGGGGCTGTGCAGAGGTGGCCGGTAGCGGTACTTTCTGGAATAAGGGGAGAACCCCGTGTGTGTTTCACCATCAAAGTGTCCTGCCAATGTCAGATGACTGCCCGTGGACACAAAGACGCCACCCAGGCGCTTGGGCAAGTGGCTTTCGCTTTGTGAAATACCGCAGACCGGGGCGGGGGGCGGGGGGGCCGGGGCGGGGGGGGGGGACCACTCTCTCCGGCGGGGAACTCAGTGCGAGGCAGACTCAGCCCTGGGCCCTGGGCCGCGTCCACTCCTCTCCAAGGTGATGGCAACAGCCCCCTGTGCGCGGGAAGGTGGCCTCGGCATGCGCAGTCAGGACGAGTTCACCGAGGATGGATGTCTCCTAGCTCCGTGGTTGGCAAACTGCGGCTCGTGAGCCACATGCGGCTCTTGGGCCCCTTGCGTGTGGCTCTTCCACAAAATACCACGGCCTGGGCGAGTCTATGTTGAAGAAGTGGCGTTAGAAGAAGTTTACGTTTAAAAAATGTGGCTCTCCAAAGAAATTTCAATCGTTGTACTATTGATATTTGGCTCTGTTGACTAAGGAGTTTGCTAACCACTGGGTTATACTGTCAGGCCATCCATCCGTTCATTCAACTGACAAGTTCAAGACTTGCCAGGACTCACGGGTAAAGAGACCCCTGATGCCCGTGTGAGCTCCCCAGCTGCCTGCCACACAATGGAATACTACGCAGCCGTGAAAAAGAAAGCGCTCTCGCCATTTGCAACAGCAGCATGGATGGAGAGCGTGACGCTGAGCGAAAGAAGCCAGTCGGAGAAAGACAAGTAGCACGTGATCTCCCTCAGCTGTGGAATCTAATAAACAAAATAAACTGATAAATAAAAATGGATCCAGAGACAGAGAAGCATCGAACAGACGGTCGAACCTCAGAGGGAAGGCAGGGGAGGGTGGGTAGGTAGGAAGAGATCAATCAACCAATGAACTTGTATGCAGATATGCATCACCCATGGACACAGACAATAGGGCGGTGAGGGCCTGGGGTGGGTGGAGGGCGGGGGCGGGCCAGGAGGGGTCAATGGGGGAGATGAGGGACATATGGAATACTTCCAACAATAAAGAAATTTTTTAAAAGGGACCTGCAGCCCTCGCCGGTGTGGCTCAGTGGCTAGAGCGTCGGCCTGCAGACTGAAGGGTCCCAGGTTCGATTCCGGCCAAGGGTACATGCCCAGGTTGCGGCCTTGATCCCCAGTAGGGGGCGTGCAGGAGACAGCTGATCCATGATTCTCTCTCATCATGGATGCTTCTATATCTCTAACCCTCTCCTTTCCTCTCTGACATCAATCAAAAATTTTAAAAAATAAAAATAAAATAAAAAGGGACCTGCAACGGTATCATTCACAAATCATCCCGGCGGACTCCTCCATCCAAGAGCAGTTAGCATCTTCCCCGTGAAAAACAAAGACATGGCGGTAAGAGCCATCAGCATGCCCAGCTGTTCGGGGACGGAAATACCTGATCGTCTCAGGACAAGGCGCGTTAACGGCGAGAGAACGGGATCCGGGTCAGAGAGAGGCTGCAGGCAGAGCTGGGGGGCGGGAGGGGCTGACCTAGAAGGCGTGTGTAGGCCGTGGGACAGCTGGTTATCTGTTCAAAATGCAGAGACCGACCCAGGGTGATTGACACCCTCGCTCGGCCCCTCCCACCACTGTACACGGGGAACATTTTGAACTCCTGATGTTGATTCTCCTCCTTATTTTTTTGCCCCAGATTTTGGTAAGAAGTTGGCAACGGTGTGTAAGCGAATCCGAAGAATGGCACAGAAGTGAATAAGAATTAACATCTGACGATTCCAGGAGGCAGCCGATCCACGATGCTCTCTCATCGTGGATGTTTCTATTCTCTCCCCCTCGCCCTTCCTCTCTGAAATCCATAAGCTTTTTGTTTTTTTAAATCTAACATTCTTAGACTCTAAAGCAGACCTCTGTGTTTTCCTAAAGGGTCCACTGGCTGAGAAATAACCAGAACGCTCAAATCTCAACATGAATCTTGCTAATCGCTCTCAATTGCAAAATGAATGTTACTGATACAAATGTCAAGCCATAAATCAGAGACTGGGGAATACTGTCAGAGCTAACGCTTGACAAAAATAAAAAAAATTACATAAATTCCTTTTTATGTAACATTAAGATACAAAAATAAAAGAAAAAAAAAACTAGCAATGGCAAAAAATAAAAAATAAACAAAAAAACACACACACAAGACATGTTGTTTCTGACTACATCGGAGAATGAAAACCCTTTTGGAAAATTAAGATCTGTGTTATTTGCCAACTCGAATTACACGTATGAAAGTCATAACCATACAAGGAAAATTCCCAGAGGCCTACGCCATTAATCAGTCAAATGATGTGGATAAAAATCCATTCATAAATTTAATAGTAATTATAAACATTCAATGAAAATCGCTTTTGTTGAGCCTTCGTTCAGGAAAATAAAAATAAAAATGGAAAAAACTGGTCATGGTCTAATCAAGCTCTGTATTAAAAAAAAAAAAAAAATACCCCGGGAATTAAATTGGCTTCGGAGAATTGTTTTTCTGTGAAACCTGTCCTCGAGGAAAACTCATAAATGTTGGAGTAGTCTCATTAAATGTTTATTTTCATAAAATCTGAGTCGAAACACTTGGAATGGGAATGAGGGGACGCGGGCGTGCTCCCGCCCACAGGAAGCCGCGGCCGGAGGCAGGTGCGGGGGTGAGGCTCGCGTGGACAGACACCGGCCTGGACGGGCGGGGATGACTCCGTCGGGGCGGGAGAAAGGCCCGATTTCAGGCTCTTGGTTCAGTCGGAACTGGTACGAGTTGTGAGAGGAATGGATTCGAAAACTATTTAAGTGACAGACTCCCAGACTATCCTGAAAACCCCCTGCAACAGGGGGAGGAGGGGAGCCAAGTTAAAGAATCCGAAGACCTTGAAGGGAGCAACCTTCGGCCACAGAGCCTTCCACCTCCTAGAGTCGCTCCAAGGGTGCGACCGGGTTGGAATCGGGTCCCAATGGCAGAAATGCCTCCAGCGGCGACTTCACGGGGTGGCAGGAGTGAGAGCTACAGCGCTGCAGTGTCTCGTCATTGCCAGAGCTTAATGCCTATGACTCTTTTTTTAAATATATTTTATTGATTTTTTACAGAGAGGAAGGGAGAGTATAGAGAGTTAGAAACATCAATGATGAGAGAGAAACATCGATCAGCTGCCTCCTGCACACCTCCTACTGGGGATGTGCCCGCAACCAAGGTACATGCCCTTGACCGGGATCGAACCTGGGACCCTTCCGTCCGCAGACCGACGATCTAGCCACTGGGCCAAACCGGTCAGAGCAAGGGCTCATCATTTTTGATCATTTCCCTCCAGTTGCTCACATTTTGGTTGGGAGGAATTTTTTAAATATACTAAAATGGCGATCATTTTCACTTGAATACCATTGCATGGAGCTACCATTTTATCTCTCTCTCTCTCTCTCTCTCTCTCACACACACACACACACACACACACACTAGATAGATAGATAGATAGATAGATAGATAGATAGATAGATAGATAGATGATAGATAGATAGATGATAGATAGATAGATGATAGATAGATATAGATAGATAGATGATAGATAGATAGATAGATAGATAGATAGATAGATAGATAGATGATAGATAGATGATAGATAGATAGATAGATAGATAGATAGATAGATGATAGGTAGATGATAGATAGATAGATAGATGGATAGATAGATAGATAGATAGATAGATAGATGATAGATAGATAGATAGATGATAGATAGATAGATAGATAGATAGATAGATAGATAGATAGATGATAGGTAGATGATAGATAGATAGATAGATGGATAGATAGATAGATAGATAGATAGATGATAGATAGATAGATAGATAGATAGATAGATAGATGATAGGTAGATGATAGATAGATAGATAGATGGATAGATAGATAGATAGATGATAGATAGATAGATAGATGATAGATAGATAGATAGATAGATAGATAGATAGATAGATATAGATAGATAGATAGATAGATAGATAGATAGATAGATAGATATAGATAGATATGAAATTGAAGTTTTCTTAAAGTGACTTTTTCACCTCAGAGACTTAGGACTGGTTCTAATTTTCGTCAGGAAACCAGTGTTGAATCTTTAAACATCCTAGAGCGACGCACCACGAAGATGCTAAGGTTTGTGAGTTTGGGTCTTCGGCAGAGAACCGAATGGACTCGTGGGTGCTTGTCGGGAGCTACT
>NC_137094.1:18414851-18573434 GCF_951640355.1 Cnephaeus nilssonii | reverse complement strand
ACGCCCTACCAACACGGAACGCAGATTTTCACGCCGTTAAATAAAGCATAGCACCTTTGTTGCTGATAAAGAAAAAATATGTAACCAACCTCGTTTGTTGCTGACAAAGAAAAAATATACAATGCAAAGCATGAGTAACTTCCCAAATGAGACACACTGACTCGCCAAATTGCCTTTCAGAACTTAAAAAGCGTGGTCAACAAGATTGGCAGACACAGATGGTTAGACCTATATTTTTCCCAAAAAAAAACTAAGTATATACACTGAGTGGCCAGATTATGATGATCTCTGAACGCATAATAATCTGGCCACTCAGTGTGTGTGTGTGTGTGTGTATATGTATATATATATATATATATATATATATATATATATATATATATATATATAAATATATATTAGAGGCCCGGTGCATGAATTCGTGCATGGGTGGGGTCCAGCCAGCCTGGCCAGGGGGAGGGGACATGGGCGGTTGGCCGGCCTGCCTGCTGGTCGAACTCCTGGTCGAGGGGACAATTTGCATATTAGCCTTTTATTCTATAGGATAGACACTGAGTGGCCAGATGATGATGCGTTCAGAGATCATCCTCATTCGGCCACTCCGTGTATATTTCAGGAAGACCATCCACACCTTTTAGAAAAAAATATCTGCTCTCCATATGTAGGTGGGCAATTGACGTTAAACTTGAACTTCCAAAATGAACCTATGCCTATCCGTCCACTTATTTCTAGTATAAGGGTCGGAAGGTCTTTAGATCATTTTTTATCCTCTTATTTTGGTTGCAAACTCAACGATGTTTCGTCTCGTGAAGGTCCTTCGTGGACTGGGCTGAAATGTTCAGGGTGGCTTGCCCTGTGGCCCGCCAAATAGTTCCGTATCCCTTTTAGGAACGCTTCGGAACCATTCTGGAGGTGGGACTTGCTCATGGGAATGGACCCTGATTTACGATAACCCACGTATTATCGCCCTGTTAACAGTCTTCTTCTTTAGAACTTGCTTTTGATGACGTGAAGCAACTTTAGAAAAAGGATGGTAGCCGGTAAACGCTTTCTGTACTAAGACAAAAACACTGTCCCCACAAAATCACTTCAAGCCGTGTTTGCCGTTCAACACACACGCACGCTCTCGCGCCGATTCCCACCGTCCGTGGCTACACAGAATAGAAAGTGGCAAACGCAATGAACTCAGGAGGTAGCTACTGCCCTGCCTTTCAGGGGAAAGGTGGAAAGATAACAATAAAATAAAATAAAATAAAATAAAATAAAATAAAATAAAATAAAATAAAATAAAATAAAATAAAGAAAGAAATATTTTCCAAGTGAATACCGACAAGCAAGATTTTTTAAAATAAATTTCTATTTCTTTTTTTTCTTATTTGGAATTTCTACAAAAGTACCGTTTCAATGTCCTTTCAACAACAACAACAACAACAACAAACCAGCATTAGATACGACATCGTAAGGAGCAACATGAACTCTCCATGCGGTAGCTCCGTGGAATGACCAACTGCACTGGGCTCAGGACCCGCTCTGAGATGGTTCAGAAAAAGTTCCTTCGGTAGACCCAGGCGCGGGCAAAGATTCCCCAACTTCCCCAGGTCCCCGAAGTCCCACCCGTTCCATTTTCCTATAGCGCCTCGCCTGGGCTTGATCGCTGTGGGTGGTCTTAATTGTATCTCGCCGAGGCCCTCGCCCCCACCCGCCACCCGGGAAGGGCGGTGGCCCCCTACGGATTCCCAAAGCCGGTACATCGTCAGGCGACGAGGGAGGCACCGAAAACCTGACGGAAGACACCTCTGGGATAAGAACATGCCACGGGGTGAGATTTTTTTTTTCCCAAAGAGCCAGGGGCGTTCTCTCCCACGGCCACCCAGCAAAGCGGTCCGCCAGCCCATTACTATGCATCAGCATTTGAGGAAGTAGCCGGCTGGTCCGGAAAGAGGGGGTGGCTACATGCAAGCAAAGGCATAGCATGACTTTAAAAAAAAAAATAAAAAATGCATTTCTTGTTAAGAGGATAAAAATTCACTTATTTGGGTCCTTCACATCCCTTGGGATTTCATACCCGGCCATCCAGGCCCTTGGGAGGGTGAAGAACAATTGCTCTTGGAATTCCCTTGCGCCGGTTGTCAGCCAAGACGCACCTAGACGAGGTTTTCCTTTGAACGTGTGATTTCTGTTTTTCCTGTTCTTTTTATTGTTTTTGTCCCTTAAATAGGTGGGCATTAATTTCAGCAGCGCCAGGGTCTGTCTGAGCTAGGACAGCCCGGACCATCTCCCTCCCTCCCTTCCGGCCGCTAGCCCTTCACGTATCCTTCTGCCCGTGTCTCCAACCGGCGTCCCTCCCCAAGCAAACGCTCGGAGAGGAAGCAGTAAGAGTCGAGGGTCCTTACCTTGCCCGAACACCCCGGCGTCCAGGAAGACACAGCCCACGGCCAGGATCTTCAGCCACAAACCCATGGTCATGATCAGGAAATCGGCCTGGGGCACAGCATGCGGCCCTGTCCCTCTGCGGAGGGGGGGAGAACAATGGTTATCGCTGGGCCGGCGCGTCCCCCTGAGGGGAAAACCCGGCGACAGGGACGAGGCCGGAGCGCCTACCCTGCTCGATGTCCTCTCAGACCCCCAGCGATCTCCTCCTCTGCCGCCCCGAGAGCACACCGCTCGCTGGCCTCCTCCGCGGGCGGGCGGGAGGCGGGGATGTCAGATTCGGTTTTACTCACTTCTCCAAAAGGGCTGCTGCACCGCGGGCCTCTTCGCAGGAAGTCAAGACACTCGTTCAAAGCCGGCGCGGCGAGGCATCTCACTTCCTCCGTGCTCGCCACGGGGCCCGGGGTGGAGGCCTGGGGAGAGAGTCTGTCCCTTCAAGGAAGATGGGCTTTGGAGGAGCCCGGTGGTGCGCCCCTCACAATACTCATTCCTGTGTGAAAACACCTTACCCTCCCTCCCCCCTTCCCCACCCCCAAATAACCGATAATGCTCTTACCCAAGAGATGGTCGTGCCGGTTGGGCAAGGGCGGGGGGGTGGCAAGGTGATTTGTCCGTAGACAATACCTGGATTTGATTTTACATGACCACAGGAATCCTATAGTAGAATAAAGAGCTAATATGCTAATTAGACCAACCAGCCGGACGACCTTCTGGACGACCTTCCGGCCGAGCCCCTTGCACGGATTTCGTGCACCGGGCCTCTAGCTCAGGGGTCCTCAAACTTTTTAAACAGGGGGCCAGTTCTCTGTCCCTCAGACCGTTGGAGGGCCGGACTATAGCTTAAAAAAAAAAATATGAACAAATTCCTAGGCACACTGCACAGATCTTATTTTGAAGTAAAAAAACAAAACGGCAAAAACGCCCGCACGTGGCCCGCGGGCCGCAGTGTGAGGACGCCTGGTCTAGTGGATCAATAATTACCTATTGGCTATTTTGGGCAGTGGTTGTCCTGTCCCATGAGGGTATTAGAAAACCCAGCCATGTGACAACTTAAACACTCACACCATCTCCCACGCAAAGACCCGCTGAGGGCTTAGGAGCAGGCGTCCTGTTTAAGGCGTCCAGCTTAGTGAACTGGCCCCCTGTTTAAAAAAGTTTGAGGACCCCGGGCTTAGGAGAGTCAGCCCAACTCTCGCCCTGATCTCCTGGCGGGGCCCAGGGCTGGAATCAGAACTCGCGGCCACGACAGCAAATCCTGCTTCAAAAAACTCATGCCCCCTGTGGACGAGGGAAAGACGGGCAAGAGAACTCAAGATGGGACTCTTACAGAAGTTAACCCTTTTTTCCCCCTCAGCAATACTTCCCAAGCCTTTTCACGAAAAGAGACAAATGGCTCTAGCCGGTGTGGCTCAGCGGGTAGAGCGTCGGCCTGTGGCCTGAAGGGTCCCCGGTTCGATTCCCGGTCACGGGCACGTGCCTTGGTTGCAGGCTCGATCCCTGGTCGGGGGTGAGGGGGAATGGGGGCGTGCAGGAGGCAACCCATCGATGTGTCTCTCTCACATCGATGTTTCTCTCTCTGTCTCTCCCTCTCCCTTCCACCCTCTCTAAAAATCAATGGGAAAATATCCTGGGGTGAAGATTAACAACAAAAAAAGAAAGAAAATAAAAACGAGCAGACAAATGAACATACAATGCTCTCATGATTCTGAGGGGGTTCCTGGTACATCCCTGAAAATGCGAACTATGTACTAGTATTTATTGGAAGCATACGGGTATTAGTGGACCCTCACAGTTCAACCCCATGTTGTCTGAGGGTCAACTTTAGCTCCACAGCTTCTATCTTAAGATACATTTGCAGTGGAAATCCATCCGGGGGGTAGCTTTGAATATTTTTTAATATATTTTTATTGATGTAAGACAGGAAGGGACGGAGGGGGAGAGAGAGAGAGAGAGAGAAAAACATCCATGATGAGAGAGAATCATGGATCGGCTGCCTCCTGCACGCCCCCTACTGGGGATGGAGCCCACACCCTGGGCCTGGGCCTTGAATGGGAATCGAACCGTGACCTCCTGGTTCCTAGGTCCAAGCCCGAGCCCCGAGCTACGCCGGCCGGGCTGGCTTTGAATATTTTTGAGCAAACACTTGTGTTCACTTAGCTTGCTGCTCCGCAGCCAATGGATTGGGGGGAAAGCGCGTGACACCCACTCTTTGAAAGGGGAGCGGAGTCTGTAAAATATCCTCTATAACAAGCCAGGGACAGGGGTGCAGGCGCCTTAAAGAGACATGTAAAAAGGTCTTTGAAGCCCTGACCGGTGTGGCTCAGTGGATAGAGCGTCGGCCTGCGGACTGAAGGGTCCCAGGTTCGATTCCGGTCAAGGGCATGTACCTTGGTTGTGGGCACATCCCCAGTGGGGGGTGTGCAGGAGGCGGCTGATGGATGTTTCTCTCTCATCGATGTTTCTAACTCTCTCTCCCTCTCCCTTCCCCTCTGTGAAAAATCAATAAAATATATTTTAAAAAAAAAGTTATTTGAAGACCATGGCTTTGAAGAAATAGGAGGAATTTAGGAGACGCAATTCCATTGGGACCTCCATTTGGACGGGCGGGCACACGTAGGAGCGCCGTCCACCCCCACCCCCACCCCCACCCCCTCCCCGTGGCTCACGATCAATCGATCGATTGGTAGTGAAAACAGACTCGTAAACAAACAATTACAGTGCAGCCTGAGCATGCGGTGTGGCCTCAGGAGGAAGTGATCCGCCATGGCTGAGTGGCCCTCCGAGGTGCGCCCGGGGGGGGGGCCGCGGGGCCGGGTGGGGGAGGGGCGGGCACACCTGCACGAGGGTTCCACCCAAGCACCTAGTTTGAGAAAGGGAAGGGCTTGGGTTTCCCCGCCTCACCGTGCAGAGGGGGGTTTGGGAGGGAGGGAGGGGGGGCGGACGCTTGGATGGGACCCTACAGGGTTAGAGTTCAGCCTGGGGGTGGGACCATCAGAGCACCCAGATCAGGGAGGGATAGGATGAGTGTATTCTTCTCTCCCCCCCCCTCTCTAATCCTCCCCCGAGTCTATTTTTCCATTGATTTTCAGAGAGAGTGGAAGAGAGAGGGAGAGACAAAGAGAAACATTGATGTGAGAGAGACACATGTGTTGGTTGCCTCCTGCTCGCACCCCGACCAGGGCCCGGGGGCCGAGGAGGAGCCTGCCACCGAGGTCCGTGCCCTTGACCGGATTCGAACCCGGGACCCTTGGGTCTGCAGGCCGGCGCTCTATCCATTGAGCCACACCGGCCAGGGCAATGACATGGATTATTGGGTCAATCCTTCCGTCCATGGCACAGGGAGGTCTGGGCTGAGGGTGGGGACACTGGGGAGACCGGACCCAAAGGAGGGAGGAGTGATGAGGGCCGGACCCGGAGGCGGCGCGGAGGCAGGTGGTAGGGACGGGAAACAAAGACACGGGAGACATTGTCGCGTCGATGACACGCCTGGGGGCGCCGGGGGGCGGCGGCGTGTGGCAGATGGGGGTCCAGGCAGAGCTCTCCCGTCTCCCCGGTCCCCACGTCTCCTGCTTTGCATTGGGCCGACGCTTCCGTCTTCTTCTTCTTCTTCTCCGCGACCATCTCATTTCCATTTTCCCTCAAAAAAACAATGTGCCTCAAGCGATGGAGAAACCAAACAGGAACTAGACGCGTCGACACAGAGAACACGCTGATGGTTGCCAAACGGGGGTGGGGGGATGGTAAAAACATAAAGGAATGGATAAGAATAAGAATAAGAATAAGAATAAGAATAAGAATAAGAATAAGAATAAGAATAAGAATAAGAATAAGAATAAGAGCCGAAACTGGTTTGGCTCAGTGGATAGAGCGTCGGTCTGCAGACTGAAGGGTCCCGGGTTCGATTCCGGTCAAGGGCATGTACATTGGTTGCGGGCACATCCCCAGTAGGGGGTTTGCAGGAGGCAGCTGATCGATGTTTCTCTCTCATCGATGTTTCTAGCTCTCTATCCCTCTCCCTTCCTCTCTGTAAAAAAATCAATAAATATATATATATATATATATATATATATATATATATATATATATATATATAAAAGAATAAGAATAAGAATATACAACTGGGCCTGGCCAGTGTGGCTCAGGGGTTGAGCGTCGACCTATGAACCAAGAGGTCTCGGTTGGATTCCCGGTCAGGGCACACGCCCGGGTTGGGGGCTCGATCCCCAGTAGGGGGCGTGCAGGAGGCAGCCGATCCATGATGCTCTCTCATCGTGGATGTTTCTCTCTCTCTCTCCCTCTCACTTCCTCTCTGAGATCAATAAAGATATATATACAGCTTGGTAAGATCTCGTGTTTATACATTTCATCTTCTTTATGTCATGCCCCTTCTAAGCAACTTTTGGCTGATACATTCTCATTCTCTCTCTCTCTCTCTCTCTCTCTCTCTCTCCCTCTCTCCCCCCCCTCTCTCTCTCTCTGTCTCTCTTCCCCCCTTTCTCTCTCTCTCCCTCCCCTCCCCCCTCTCCCTCTCCTACCCCACTCTCTCTCCTCTCCTCCTCCCCTCCCCCACTCTCTCTCCCTCTCCCCCAAGCACGCAAAATGTGTGCAGTGACATAAGCTCCCAGGAGAGAGGAGAGGGGGTGAACCTGCTGAAGGCCGCCCAGGGCAGCGAGGGCGCATGGGGAAGACTCCCCAACCCCGAGCGCTTGCAGGTGAGCTCCCCGCACAGCAGCTCTCCACGCGCCCCCCCCCCCCCCGTCCCCCACGGGCATAGGAAGTGGCACCTCGGTCTGCAGCTCAGAACAGCTAGTGCAAGGCTGGGTGTCACCCTCCCCCCCCCCACCCCAGGGAGCTGCCTCTGATGTGGGCGGAGAAGCGCTCAGCCCAGATGCTCCCCTGGCTCCTCCTCCCCCCTCCTCCCTCCCCTCCCCCCTCCCAGCTCTGCAGCTGCCACGTGTGGGCCCTGAGCCGTGAGAGGGGACGGGGACCCACAGAACCAGAGGCGTGGCTGACAAGGGGGTCGTGGCCCTTGGTCTCCCTGAGGGATGCCCTCCTGACCCACAACCCCCCGCTGCTGGGAGCAGGTCCTGGGGCGCTGGGGGCACCCCCTTGGTGGTGGCCGGCCAGCCTCCACCCCGCTGCCCGGGACGGGGGACCGGAAGGCGCTCAGGAGGCTGTGGTTCCCCTTCTCACAGTCCCCGCTGCAGCTTGGCCTCCCGGGCGGCCCTGCAGGACGGGCCAGGCTCCTGAGGGCACCTCTTCCCGCTGGCTGAGGAGGGCGGGGTGTGGGGGGCACGCAGCAGGCCGGGGTTCGCCGCACGGGGGGTGGGGGTGCTGAGCTCCAAGGTCCCAGCCCCCTGCGGTGGTGGTAGAGGCAGCACCTGGCAACAGGTGAGCGTTCCCATGGAGATGACATGCATGACAGGGACAGCGGTTCCTGCCCTCACACACATCCCTGCCTTGCGTCATGCGTCCATCCATCCATCCCCGCTCCAGACAGGATCTTCTCTCATTTCAATAAAGAAGGGACGATTTGCCCAGCCCACGCGGCTCAGTGGCTGAGTGTCAACCTATGAACCAGGAGGTCATGGTTCGATTCCCCGTCAGGGCACAGGCATGGGTTGTGGGTTTGATCCCCAGTAGGGGGCGTGCAGGAGGCAGCCGATCCATGATTCTCTCTCATCGTGGATGTTTCTCTCTCTCTCCCCCTCCCTTCCTCTCTGAAATCAATAAGAATATATTAAACATATATATATATATACTAGAGGCCCGATGCACGAAGATTTGTGCAAGAATGGGCCTTCCTTCCCCTGGCTGCCGGCACCGCCTTCGCTCCGGCCCAGAGCCGCCTTTCTGCCTTCCCACGCTGCCCAGAGGCCCGGAGAGACCCCGGCCGCTTGGCGCCTGCCTATGCAAATTAGCCCGCCATCTTTGTTGGGTTAATTTGCATACTCACTCCTGATTGGCTGGTGGGTGTCGCGCAGGTACGGTCAATGTGCACCTCTCTCTTTTATTAGTGTAGATATCAAAGACATTACATCGAGACTGATAGACAGGTAGACAAAGAAAACCACCGAATCCTAACGAGTGGGGCCCCTCCGTGAGGTCTGGGGTGGGGAAGGGGGGGGGGGGTCGCTGTCCAAGCCTTTTGATGTTTGCTGTTTGAGTTTATCACACACACGTCGGAGAAAGAAGAAGTGTAACAAACCTGTACCTGGGCCTCCCGGGCTGGGCTCCCGTGTGGCCTGCACTGGGCCGGAAGTCGCCCTCTGCTTGTTTGCTGAGGAGATGGACACCACTCTCTGGTGGGGGGGGGGGGGGAGAGCGTGTGCACCTGAGGACGAAAGGAGAGGCCTGCGTTCAGGGAGCAGACACTTTCAAGGACACATTCATGGGAGGACTCCTCCTCCGCCTGGGAAACGGGCACGATGCAGAGATCTAGGATCTAGTCTTTTATTTAAAACTAGACTCCTGGTGCACGAATGCGTGCACAGGTGGTATCCGGCCGGTCCACCCCGATTGGGACCGATCAGGGGTGGGGCTGGCTGGGGTAGGGGTGGTGGGTGGTTGGCCAGCTGGCCTTGCCTCCATTCTGGGTGGGTTGGGCCAATCAGGGGAGGGGCCGGATGTGGGGGAGGAGCCATGGGCAGTTGGCAGGTCAGCCCCGCCCCCTGGTCAAACTCCCAGTTGAACTCCAGGTCAAACACCCGGTCGAGGGGACAATTTGCATATTAGCCTTTTATTATATAGGATGTTATCTATTGATTTTTTTGAGAGAGAGAGAGAGAAACATTGATGTGTTGTTCCGCTCATCTGTGCATTCTTTGGTTGATTCTTGTATGTGCCCCGACCAGAGACCAAACCTGTAACCTTGGTGTACCAGGACGACGCTGTAGCCAACTGGGCCAGCCGGCCAGGGCTGCTAGAACCTCGTCTTGTTTCTGCTCTGAATGAGCCGAGTGGTCTCTACAAATCGTACGATTTACCTGAGTGAGCATCAACTTCGTAATTGTCCACAATTTTCCCCCTGGAAGAAATAAAGGCAAATATTAGTATCTGAGGTTTAGGAGTTCAGAAATAAAGGTGAGCCTGCCCAGCGTGGCTCTAGAGTTGAGCGTCGACCTATGACCCAGAGGTCAAGGCTCGATTCCCCGTCAGGGCACAGGCCCGGGTTGTGGGCTCGATCCGCAGTGTGGGGTGTGCAGGAGGCAGCAGATCCATGATTCTCTCTCATCATGGATGTTTCTGTCTCTCTCTCCCTCTCCCTTCCTCTCTGACATCAATAAAAATATTTTTTTTAAATAAAAGTTTAACAAAAAGAAGAAAGCGAGGTGAACTTACTCTGATGTGGAGGTTTTGGGACCCCTGGCTTACCCAGGTAACGTCTTTCCCTTCTACAGCATCAGTGACATAAATGGGTCGTGTTAAAAAACATCGCTTCACCCTGCACGGTGTGGCTCAGTGGATAGAGCGCCGGCCTGCGGACTGAAGGGTCCTGGGTTCGATTCCAGCCAAGGGCACGTGCCCGGGTTGTAGGCTCCATCCCCAGTAGGGGGCGTGCAGGAGGCAGCCCATCCATGATGCTCTCTCATCACGGATGTTTCTGTTTCTCTCTCCCTCTCCCTTCCTCTCTCTGACATCAATAAAAGTATATCTTAAAAATAAAAAAATAAAAACCAGCTCTTTCATTTTCCACAGCGCGAGCTGCCGTGTACTTGACATGACGAGACGTGTGTCAACGGGACAGGCGTGAGGATTTCCAGTGTCACGTGAGGCCCCGTGCTCCTCCCTGCAGACGTTGGAGGGGGGCGGGGGGCACCTCGCGTGGCACAAAGACGCATTGACGGGGCGTCAGAGAGGCTGTTACTCGGGAACTCAGCCGCCTTTGGCAGAAAAAATAAACGGCCTTTGTTCATGTTAGCCTTCCACGTGCCTCAGAAAACATAGGCACTCACGTGTGAGCAGATGCGCGCTCTGCACCACGGGCACTTACTTCATTCACCAGGAACGCGGCCGGCGCGGGAGCTGGGTATTTACAGGCTCAAGGCCTTGCATTTCGCCCAAGAAAGCAAAGCGGTGCCCACACCTGAACCGAAACGCTTTAGGATATGTGTTTTCCTAGATCAGTGGTCGGCCAACCGCGGCTCGCGAGCCACAGGCGGCTCTTGGGCCCCTGGAGGGTGGCTCTTCCACAAAACACCACGGCCTGGGCGAGTCTATGTGGAAGAAGTGGCGTTAGAAGAAGTTTACGTTTAACAAATGTGGCTCTCCAAAGACATTTCAATCGTTGTCCTGTTGGTATTTGGCTCTGCGGACTCATGAGTTTGCCGACCCCTGGTTTAGGATATGTGTTTTCCGAGATGATTTTCATCGCAAACCTCTTGCTTTTCTATCCTTGATCTTGCGATATGAACATACAAGCAGACGCGTGAAAAGACAATGACACAAACGTGTGATGCTCACTTAGCTTCCTCTGTGAGCCTCTCTTCTGGAGTTTTGAACCCAGCGCCCGAAATGACCAAATCCCAGGTTTGTTCGAAGCATCTGAGACTTCACAATGGGACACCAGGCTCACGCCATAAAGGGGTTTAAATGCGACGGCGCCAACATTCTAGTTAAAACAGCCACGCCTCGGTTACACGCCGTGACTCCTTCCTGAAGGCGCTCCTGGGATTCCTCTGTGTGCACACTGAGGCCGGTAGTCCAGGGGTTTTGTTTATTAGTCATAACTTTGTGATCATGAAACTACCTTTCTGTTTTGGACAGAGAGGCGGTCTTGAACGGCTGAGGTGAAGTAGGTGTGCGTCAAAATCAGTTCTCAACTCATCTCATATTCAAGAAATATAACAGCCCTGACCGGTGTGGCTCAGTGGTTAGAGCATCGGCCTGCGGACTGAAGGATCCCAGGTTCGATTCCGGTCAAGGGCATGTACCTTGGTTGCGGGCACATCCCCAGTAGGAGGTGTGCAGGAGGCAGCTGATCGATGTTTCTCTCTCGTCGATGTTTATAACTCTCTATCCTTCTTCCTTCCTTTCTGTAAAAAAAAAATCAATAAAATATATTATAAAAAAAAAAAAAAAAAGGCCCGGCCGGCATGGCTCAGTGGTTGAGCATCGACCTATGAACCAGGAAGTCACAGGTTCGATTCCTGGTCAGGGCACATGCCCGGGTTATGGGCTCAATCCCCAGTAGGGGGCGTGCAGGAGGCAACCGATCCATGGTTCTCTCTTATCATGGATGTTTCTATTTCTCCCTTTCCCTTCCTCTCTGAAATCAATAATAAAATTTTAAAAAAGTAACTTGCTTTAAAAAAAAAAAAAAGAAAGAAAGAAAAAGAAGTATAACTGATTTATCTCTGAAAGTACCAGAATGCTTGAAGCAAAAGTCTCTCGACTCTCGGAGTTTTGATTAAGTTTCATTAAGCAGATGGTCGGACCCTTCACTTGACATATTCATAGTCAATCAATGGTGAGCGTTGAGGTCCCCCTACGTCCTTGACCTTGGATGAGGCCGTGTGGCTCAGCCTGGGCACCGTGGACGTGAGGGCCGGGTAAGGAATTCTCGGTGGGAGGGCCTGTTCTGTTCGCAGCCGCCCGGCCTCTCCCCACCAGAAGCCAGGATGAGCTCCCAGTTGCAAAACGATCCCATGGCGGCACGGGACCTGGGGGATGGGGGCAGAGAAGGTAAAACTTCCCCCAGTGAAACTGCTGGATTGGGCGGTAGGGATTTTTCGCAATTAATACATTACGACGGGGAACAGCGTCTGCTCACCGGGCCTGGCTTTACCATCGCTCTGAGCTCACACGGGCACAGGGCGGCATCCTTCCGCTCCTGTTTCCGCCGCCAGAAAGCACGGCCAGAAAGGGAGGAAGATGCCCTGTTATCAGGGGAGGAGATGGGGCAGAAACAGAATGTTGGGGACCAGCTAGAACTGCAAGGAATGTGAGCCCCGCCCTGTGAACCACGACGGTTTTGTTCTGGTTCAAGAAGGCGCACGCGAACCTGGCGGGGAGCTGCACGCGGGACCTGGGCGCGCACCTGGGAGCTGTGATCGTGGAAAGACGCCCAGCCCTTCGCAGACCCACAGGCCTTTGCAAACCTCCAGACCCATAAACGGCCCTCTTGGCATACCCTTTGCCTACCCCCCCATGTAATGCCTGTCCTTCTCCCCAACACGAGCAGCCGGCTTATGGGGGGGCAGAGCAGGTGTGTGTGGCTGACCTGCCCCTCTCCCACGCCTCCCACAGGATGGGAATCAACGCTCCTACTAGTAAGTGACTCAATTCTGTGTCTGCGGAATTGGCTCCAGTCGAGACAGGCAGCACGGACCCATGGGTTGTCCGGTTACAACAGCATCTGAGTACACCACGTGGGGGAAACACACACGGGCATCGTCCCGGGTTCCTGGTCCCCGGAGACACCCCACCTCCCGCCTGTGTGACACATACAGATGCAGAAATCGGTCGCTTTGCAAGCGAAGGCGAACGAGTGGGTTTCCGAGGATCCCAGGGGCCTGTCGCTGGAACAGAACCCTGACTCTGCTCCCTGGGGCTCCCCCGGGGCCGCCTCCCACCCAGGCCCCGTCCCAGGGCCGCCTGACGTCACGTGGATGCGGGCTGGCCGAGGCCTGCTGGAGGGCCTCAGCCCTGGGCAGCTCCCCGCAGAAATGTTAACGAGCCCGGCTCCCCGACACCGGCCACTCCCCTGCTGGGGCCCTGACCTCGGGCGGGCGGGCGGCAGCTTCTGCAGGGAGTTCTCGGCTTCGCGGGCTGTTTCTAATTTAGTCACCTCGGGGACAGGAGACGGGAGCCCTCAGCCTCGCAGACGGCCCGCCTCCTCCCGTCCCCCGCGCCCCCTCCCCGTCCCCGAGCCCAGAGGAAGTTGTCCTTGCAGAGACCAGCACCCCGTTGGCCGACTAATGAGCTCCGCGCTGCTTGACGCACAGGCCTGCCTTCTCTTCCCCTTGAAAAGGCACTTTGTGTGAGCGCTCAGCCCCAAAGCTCCACCAGTGCCCTCGCCCGGTCACCCCCACAGCAGAGAGAGGGAAAGCGCCCCTATCCACCGGCCCGCGGGGCGTGAGCAAGAATCAGAACTTCGCTCCGTGACGTCTCTCGGATGTGGAGCCCGTTGGCTGCCATGGCACGTTCTAAACCAGCGGTCGGCAAACTCATTCGTCCGCAGAGCCAAATACCAACAGCACAACGATTGACATTTCTTCGGAGAGCCACATTTTTTAAACGTAAACGTCTTCTAACGCCACTTCTTCAACATAGACTCGCCCAGGCCGTGGTGTTTTGCGGAACAGCCACACGCAAGGGGCCAAAGAGCCACATGTGGCCCGCGAGCCGCGGTGTGCCGACCATGGTTCTACCCAATCCAGTCAAACGCCTCATTCCAGGAAGCTCGTCCCCCCCGAATGAAAGCACTAATTAAAGCTGTCTCACACCCCCCCCCCCCCCCCCAATTTAAGACCGGCCCTGGCCATCCTGGGAGTGTGCTTACCCAAGTCTGCCCCCTGAGCTCAGGAGGGCCCACACCCAAGTGTGGTTTCCAAGGCCCAACAACAGGGGGCGTGTCTTGACCTCATTATTGGATTCTTTAAAATTGAGGGCAAAACAAAGGGGGACTTGGGGTTCTCCAGAGAAAGAGAACCAGTAGGCTGCATATGAAGGCCACCCCCAAGATCCTAGCCAGAAAGCCTGCTGCTTTCTTGGGTACCCGGGGGTGTTTTATTTTATTTTTTTTTATTTTATTAAATATATTTTTATGGATTTCAGAGAGGAAGGGAGAGGGAGAGGGAGAGAAACATCCATGACGAGAGAGAATCCTGGATCGGCTGCCTCCTGCACGCCCCACACTGGGGATCGAGCCCGCAGCCCGGGCCTGTGCCCTGACCGGGAACCGAACCGTGACCTCCTGGTTCCTAGGCCGACGCTCAATCACTGAGCCACGCCGGCCGGGCCTGGCCCGTGGATGTCTTAGCAGCACACCCCCGCTGGGAAGCTTGGAGAATATTCTGCGGTCAGTCAGGGAGGCTTTCCCCGACAAGAAGTCTAGGAACGCGTGTTGTCTGTGCTGGGCCACCAGCGTGCCGGGCCTTTCATCAGCTCATTGAACACGGCTCCGTGCAGCGTCCCCAATGGTGACCCATGAGGTCCGGCCCTTGGGGATCTGCAATTCACCTTCCGTGTCGTCTTCGCTGCTACCCCGCAAGCCTGCCGAGGACCGAGCGTGTCAGGATGTTAGGCAATTACATTTCATAACGAAGAGCGAGAACAAGTAAAAAGGCCGTCTTGGCCGACGGCAGTGTTTACGTACTCGTGGGCCCCACCGACAGCCAATCACCCCGCTACCTACCAGGGAACCGTCCTTTCTGTTCAGAGAAAGGAGAAGCTGGTGACCCACAGGCTCCGATCCAGGGTGCTCCCCACCGCCATGGGGGTGCCAGGTAGAACACAGGACACCGAGCATTGGCACACACGTGGGACACGCTTAGACTTTAGACTGTGCTACTCATTCACAATTCAAACGTAACCCGTGTCCCTAGCTGGCTTGGCTCAGTGGATAGAGCGTCAGCCTGTAGACTGAAGGGTCCTGGGTTTGATTCCGGTCAAGGGCACCTGCCTGGGTTGTGGGCTCGATCCCCAGTGTGGGGCGTGCGGGAGGCAGCCGATTAACGAGTCTCTCTCATCATTGATGTTTCTATCTCTCTCTCTCCCTCTCCTTTCCTCTCTGAAATCAATAAAAATATATTTTAAAAAAAGAAAAGAAAAAGAAAGAGAGCCCTAACCGGTGTGGCTCAGTGGATAGAGCGTTGGCCTGCAGACTCAAGGGTCCCAGGTTCGATTCCGGTCAAGGGCATGTACCTTGGTTGCGGGCACATCCCGAGTGGGGGGTGTGCAGGAGGCAGCTGATCGATGTTTCTCTCTCCTCGATGTTTCTAACTCTATTCCTCTCCCTTCCTCTCTGTAAAAAATCAATAAAATATATTTTTTAAAAAGGAGGAAAAAAAAAGAAAGAGAGAGAAAGGAAGGAAGGAAGGAGAGAGAGACAGAAAGGGATTAATGAAATGAGTGAGTAAATGAGCACATGGCATTTAGAGGAGACATTGGATATGGCACGAGTACTTATCAGCCACAGGAAGAGTCTAACACATTCCTCCTTTCCTGTCCCCAGCCGGGCAAGCAGCAGACTCAGCGCCGAGTGGAAGCCAGGCCGTGGGCCGTGGGCACCCAAGGCGGCAGGCAGCCATAAAGCGCGCGCACTACATCACGGCCGGGCAGGCCGTTCACACAGACGTGTCAAGTTCAGCGAGCCCGGAGCCAGAAGCCGGAGTCCCAGAATGGAAACAAGGATCGGACGCCGGGGGAAAGAGGAGACGCAGAACTGGAGAAATCCCGGAGGCCGGGGGAGGGACGACCGGCCGCAGTTCCGTGCCTGCGGGCAATGGCCTTGGCGTTCCACGTGACGGCGCGCCCGATCCCGGAACGGGCCGCCCGAGTTCACGGTGGGCTCTGCGCTGACCGGACCCCGTGAGGAAGAACGGCGCCTCCTCCCGTGATGGCCAGAGGGGATGGTAATACCTACCTCCCAGGGTCGGCGTGAGAATTACACAGAAAAGCGTCTGCAAAGCCCTAGGGCCGTGGTCGGCAAACCGCGGCTCGCGAGCCACACGCGGCTCTTGGGCCCCTGGAGCGTGGCTCTTCCACAAAATACCACGGCCTGGGCGAGTCTATTTTGAAGAAGCGGCGTTAGGAGAAGTTTAAGTTTATTTATTTATTTTTTATATTTTTTTATTGATTTTTTTACAGAGAGGAAGGGAGAGGGATAGAGAGTTAGAAACATCGATGGGAGAGAAACATCGATCAGCTGCCTCCTGCACACCCCCTACTGGGGATGTGCCCGCAACCAAGGTACATGCCCTTGACTGGAATCGAACCCAGGACCTTTCAGTCCGCAGGCCGACACTCTATCCACTGAGCCAGACTGGTTAGGGCAGAAGTTTAAGTTTAAAAAATTTGGCTCTCCAAAGAAATTTCAATCGTTGTACTGTTTGATATTTGGCTCTGCTGACTAATGAGTTTGCCGACCACTGCCCTAGAGTGTTGGCCTATGGACTGGAGGGTCCCGGGTTGGATTCCAGTCAAGGGCACATGCCTGGGTTGCGGGCTCGATCCCCAGTAGGGGGCGTGCAGAAGGCAGCCGATCCATGATTCTCTCTCATCATGGATGTTTCTCTCTCTCTCTCCCCCCCTTCCTCTCTGAAATCAATAGAAATATATTTTTAAGGAAAAAGTGTCTGCAGAGAATGTAGCCTCGTCCCTAACGCATAGCTGTTGGTAGTAGGAGGCCCTGACTCAATTTGGAGAGGTACGATAATGTAAGAAATAATTTAAAACACACACACACACACACACACACACACACACACACACACACAGGGCCCTGGGTGGGGTGGCAGCATTTATCAGTATGCTTAGACCTGGCCCAGCTTTTGGATATCAAAAGCCAAGAAAACAAAAGAGGATTAAAATGAAGAGAAGGAGCAAAAGAACTCACAGGGCCTTTGAGAACTGGAGGAGAAGGGCAAAGTAGGTGTGGCCCTCACCGGTGTGACTCAGTGGACAGAGCGTCGGCCTGCGGACTGAAGGGTCCCGGGTTCGATTCCGGTCAAGGGCATGTACCTTGGTTGTGGGCACATCCCCAGTGGGGGGTGTGCAGGAGGCAGCTGATCGATGTTTCTCTCTCATCGATGTTTCTAACTCTTTCTCCCTCTCCCTTCCTCTCTGTAAAAAATCAATAAAATATATTTTTTAAAAAAAAAAACTTTTTTAAAAAAAGAAAAGGAAAGAAAAGGAAAGTAGGTGTGTCCTCCCAGAAACAGGGGAGTAAAGCCAAACAGGTCATGAACCTCCATCACGCCCAGGCCCCAAAGTAACGGAGAGCCACAGTGCGCACCGCGGGAGTGTCCCAGGCTGGTTCCCAGGGGCCAGACGGGCACCCATCCTCCCCTCTGACACCCGGAAACGCACATCGAAACTCACACACACACAGTGTGAAACTCACACACCAGCACACGCACACACACACACACACCAGCACACACACACACGCGCACACACACACACACACACACACACACGCACACTGGCTTCCCTCTTCCTTTTTCTCAACAAGACAGGAAGCCCTCAATACCCTTCACACAGGCGACCACACCCAGGGTGCCTCTGAGCCCTGGAGCTGCTAGTTAGTTGCTAGTTAAGATAGTTAGCCAGACGGATAGATAGACAGAGGGTAGATAAGATAGATAACTAAATTTCCTATACCCTAGATGTTTTTCCAAGTGCTTTTTTATATGTCCAATCATTTCATCTTCACAACGCTGTTACTTCACAGCTGAGGGGTCATAGAAACAGAGAAGTGAACTAACTTCCCCGAGGATGTGGAGCAGATCAAGGGCAGAAGTAGACGCAAGAGCAGCGCTGGCCAATGTCAACATACCAGCACCCACGCCTGTCATGCTGAGCTTTCTAATCCTCCCATGTTACAAAGTAAAGAGAAGGATTAAATGAATTCTCCCACGTTTTTTCACACCCGGTACATCCAACATATTATGTCAATGTGCAATGAATAAAAAACAACGAACGCAACATTTTTACAGTTTTTTTATGCACGCTACGTTTTGGAAATCTGTCCTCTAATTGCCTGTGTAGCACAGCTTACTTTGGACTGACCAGTCACAGGTCACGACCTCCGTAGGCAGGTCTGGGAAGTGGCTGCCGGTGGGCACCAGGCGGTTCTATTGTCTGGACATTTTTGCTTTATGCTTGACATCGCTCCACGTCCGGCTTCAAAAACGACGCACCTTGCAGACTGGGTTAGTGGGTTCCGCCTACGTAACTATCCTCAGCTCTAAATAAGAATGCAAGTATGGCCGAAGCCGGTGTGGCTCGGTGGATAGAGCGTCGGCCTGCGGACTGAAGGGTCCCAGGTTCAATTCTGGTCAAGGGAATGTACCTTGGTTGTGGGCACATCCCCAGTGGGGGGTGTGCAGGAGGCAGCTGATCGATGTTGCTCTCTCATCATGGATGTTTCTAACTCTCTATCCCTCTCCCTTCCTCTCTGAAAAAAAAAAATCAATAAAAACATATTTAAAAATAAATAAATAATGCAAGTATGCTGCCTGTGTTGACTCCAGAAGGAGTCTCCGTGCACAACGGCTGAGGCCGAGAATGGGAACCTATTAGACAAGAATGGGAACCCAGTTTATGCAAACGAGCTCCACCCGCTCCAGCCGCTCACCTCTGACCCTGAGCCCCGGTTCCATGCTGCAACATCAGGCCCCCTTCTCCCTCCTTCCCCCCAAAAACTACCCATGTCCTTCTGCTTGGGGGTGCAGCCCCTCCTGCCCCAGAATGTCTCCCAACCTACCCTCCTTTCTCGTGTGAGTTCCTAACCCAGCAATCTACTTGAGCTTCGGCGGGGGAGGAGTGGGGTTCATGCGGGCTCCCCAGTATCTCCGAACACCCTCCTGTGCCAATGCTCTCTGACGTCCCCTGGGGTCAGCTGCTGCTTTGGCCAAGGGAAGAGGGCATCTTGGGAGCCAAAGTCGCAGGACGGGGCGTGTCCCAGACGCCAGAAAGAGGGCACGGGGACAGGAACTACCCCCGGGGGGGCAGAGGCTACGTGACACGCCGCGTCTCTAGGTCTTGTTCTCGGCACCGTCTCTTGGACACCTTACCCCCCTTTCACGGAGGTTTCCTGAACATTCTCCGGGGTCACCGGTGGGGAACTCGGTTGCTGTTCCTTCTTCCCTCTCCCATCCCCTAAAGGAGGAACCAGGCTGAGGGAGCATTTGGGGTAGCCCTGGAAGATTGAAAATAGCCCAGCCAAGGGCAGCCTGGGCGGGAGGGGGGGGGAGCGGAAGAAAGAGGAACACCACCCCCCTCCTTGCCTCCCAGACAAGAGTTTCTAGTAAGAGAAGTGACGGGCGGATGGTGTGCAAAGCAGTCTCGGTTCTCTATCAGATGAGCTGGGAAACACCCTCTCCTCCCAAACTTGTGCTGTCCTGAGTCCCCCGGGAGCCGTTCTGACCCCCACCAGGCACACAGGGTCCCCAGGGGACACCTCATCCATGGTCCCAGCCCTGGGAGCCTCAATCCCATTTCCCCTCAAGGAATCACCTTGGAGGGATCCCCTCTCGAGCTCCCTCGCCCATTTCCTGGACAGTGGGGGCCAATGGGCAGGAGAAATGAACCCTGGGGGCTGGCACCAGTGAAGGGAGAGGGGAAAACTCGGTGGCTCTCCTCCCGGGCCGCCATGAAGAACGGATAACCGGTGCCATGGTCCATCTGAACCAACGGGGTGTTGGGCACCCTTCAGGAGCTCCATGAGAATGTCCTGCCGACCGTGACTCTAGACCGGGGAGTGATGACCCAAGAGAAAGGGACTACACCGTTCAGAGTGGAACTAGACAAGTCCCTGCGATACCTGGTGTGTGTGAAAGTCAAATAGGTTACCTACACGGAGTGGCCAGATGATGATGATCTCTGAACGCATAAGAATCTGGCCACTCAGTGTATATATATTATATATTAGAGGCCCAGTGCATGAATTCATGCATGGGCGGGGTCCGGCCAGCCTGGCCAGGGGGAGGGGACATGGGTGGTTGGCCGGCCTGCCTGCTGGTCAAACTCCTGGTCAAGGGGACAATTTGCATATTAGCCTTTTATTCTATAGGATAGACACTGAGTGGCCAGATGATTACGTGTTCAGAGATCATCATCATCTGGCCACTCCGTGTACTGTTTGGAGGTGTGACCTCTGCTCTATCCAATGGCCAACGATAAGAGCCAACGTTTTCGGAGCACGTACTACACGACATGTCTTTTCCAGACTTGATCCAACTTCATCTCCATATATACCCATGACACGGGTACTAGTCCATCCACAGCACTTTATGGATGAGGCGAAGTAACTTGCTCAAGATCTCCCGACTTATCAGTGATGTGGTGGTGGTGGTTGGGGGGGGGGGGGGGGGTTGGCCCCAGTCTCCTAGTCTTTGGGCCCCCATATGAAGCCATTCTACACCCTAACGTAAGATGACCCAGGAAGAGATTATAGATAAAAAAGAGTGATCCAAAGACTGAATCCTGGGCAACTCTAAAATTTACCCCCCAAAAAAGAAAATGGGAACGAACCAAAAAAAAATAAAAAATAGATGGGCAGAGAGCAGCTAGAGAGGGAGGAGGAAAATCAAGAATGCTGGTGTTGCCCTAGCTGGTGTGGCTCAGTGGATGGAGCGTCGGCCTGTGGACTGAAGGGTCCCGCGGTTCAATTCCGGTCAAGGGCACATGCCCGGGGTTGCGGGCTCAATCCCGAGTAGGGGGCATGCAGGAGACAGCTGATCAATGATTCTCTCTCATCACTGATGTTTCTATCTCTCTCTCCCTCTCTTTTCCTCTCTAAAATCAATATATATATTTTTAAAAAGAAGAAGAAGAAGAATGCTGGTGTCCTTCGAGGTGGGTGGAGTGATGGAGCGGAGATGACCTCGACTGCCTTTCAGACAGCGTGGAGCATCGAGGACTAATCCTCCATCCTTTAGAATAAACACCCGCACACGTGCTTCAGAGGAACTTATGGTACCGGCAAGCCACAGCACGGGGAATAGAGGAGGTTGAACAGTTACTCAACGATCTCAGGACAACTTCCTCCGACTAGAACTGCCCAGATTTTCCACGGAACCCATCCCAAGAGGCAGCATCATCTCCACCAGGGACGGGGAAGCCATTCGATATTGCAACAGGAACACAGAGCTGAACCCTAAAGGGAGAGCGTTCAGTCATTGTCCTGGAAATCAGGAGAAAACACCTGTTCGAATGGCATCTCGTGACCACCGGTGCAGCCCAATGGCTCCTCTCCGTCTGGACCCGCTCCCGTGGTCCCTACACTCGACCTTCTATCACAGTCTCTTCTCTAAGGCTCCACGCGGAAGGCAAGAACGGGAGTCTGACTCGGGGAATCACCAGGTAGCCACGGCTCAGGCCTTGGAGACACATGCTGGAGGCACACAGGAGGGTCAGGGTCACCGGCACGGAACCAAAGGGAGCGGGACATGGTGACCCCCTTCGGGAACGTGGACGTTGAAGGGTCTATCTGTTCCTGGGAGTGGACAATGGTAGCATCCACCCGCAAACAATTGGCATCATTTCACCGTCACTAGGTCTGCATTGTATTGACTTCAGAGAGGAAGGGAGAGGGAGAGAGAGATAGAAACATCAACGAGGAGAGAGAATCACGGATCGGCCGCCTCCTGCACGCCCCCCACTGGGGATCGAGCCCGCAACCCGGGCCTGTGCCCTGAGCGGAAATCAAACCGTAACCTCCTGGTTCATGAGTCGACGCTCAACCACTGAGCCACACAGGCCGGGCATGACAGTTTGAAACAGAGCAGCATCCACTCGGATTTCTCACAGTTGTACTTCATCTGAAAGAAGGTGTGTCTGCGTAATTTAAAAAAAAAAATGTTTGTTTGCCCTGACCGGTGTGGCTCAGCGGATAGAGCGTCGGCCTGCGGACTGAAGGGTCCCGGGTTCGATTCCGGTCAAGGGCATGTACCTTGGTTGCGGGCACATCCCCAGTAGGGGGTGTGCAGGAGGCAGCTGATGGATGTTTCTCTCTCATCGATGTTTCTAACTCTCTCTCCCTCTCCCTTCCTCTCTGTAAAGAATCAATAAAGTATATTTTTTAAAATGTTTGGTGCCCTCTGTGTGCCAAGCACGGCTCCAGAGAGAACCCGGAATGAAGCGCCATCTTGATCCTCAAAGGGCTCCTAGTCTGGGAGTGAGAAATGCCCCCGGCAGGTGTGCGTGAAGTGTTAGAAGGTGATCGACGGAGAAGAATCCGAGAGCTAGGGGAGGGTCTAGAAGGTTCCATCCTTGAGAGTAATCATTCTTTTCCAGGCAAAGGAGAGAAAGCTTTCGCAGGCAGAAGGAAGAGTCTGAATAATGGCATAGAGGAAGGTGTCTGGGGTTGGAGAAAAAAATGAATAGTCCGATGACCACCTGGATGGGGAGAGGGGGGAAGAAATTCAGAGGATGATAGACCAGCATAAGGAGGTCAGTTCTCTATATTGAAGGATACAGATAAGAAAACAGAAAATAGAAGTGATGGCCCAGCTGGTTGAGTGTTGACCTATGAACCAAGAGGCCATGGTTTGACTCACATGCTCAGGTTGTGGGCTCGATCCCCAGTAGGGAGCGTGCAGGAGGAAGCCGATCAATGATTCTCTCTCATCATTGAAGTTTCTCTCTCTCTTCCCTCTCCCTTCCTCTCTGAAATCAATAAAAATATATTTTTCAAAAATAGATGTGATCCATATTTAACTTGTTTTGTACACTGAGTGGCCAGATTATTATGATCTCTGATGTATCTATCTGGCCACTCAGTATACATATATATATATATATATATATATATATATATATATATATATATATATATATTAGAGGCCCAGTGCATGAATTCGTGCATGGGTGGGGTCCAGCCAGCCTGGCCAGGGGGCGGGGACGTGGGCGGTTGGCCGACCTGCCTGCTGGTGGAACTCCTGGTCGAGGGGACAATTTGCATATTAGCCTTTTATTCTATAGGATAGACACTGAGTGGCCAGATTATGATGCGTTCCGAGATCATCATCATCGGGCTCCTCAGCTATAACTGCACCTTAGAAGCAACCAGCTGGCCCTGGAGTTGTCCTTAGGGTTGAAGTTATGGTTTTAAAATACCTAGAAGCTTCGGGCCTTGGGGGAACCAGGAATGAATCTCCTGTGGGCTATGATTCAGATCCCAGGGCCACACCGACATGGGCAAAAGAGGAAGGAGCATCTGAGCGCCCTGAACAGAGGTGATGACGGAATAAGAGGAAGTCTGAGTAGAAACGAAACTTCAAAAAAGAGAAACCAAAAAAATATGTATATATATACACTGAGCACTGGCTACACTTTTAATTATAGCTATTCAAAACATTCAACGTTCGATTTTTTTTTTTTTTTTTTGCAAGTTAAGCACAAGCAAAAATCAGAGGTATTCCTGGGTAATCCTCTATCATTGAGCCTCCGGACTTTTTCCAAAGGGCACCGATTTTGTATTTAAGACTTTGTCATTTTCATTAACTTTTTTTTGCATTTTGCAGGAATACAAAAGAAATATACAAGTATTTAGAAAAGAGAATCAAAGAGCAGGGGCCTGGTACACACCACCCTGATTCGAACACTTCCTGTTTAACAAAGTGACTGTGAGTAATATGTCCATGTCTCTCTCTCATCCAGCAAACACATCCCCTCTGACCCTTGGAATCTTTATAAGGATGTATAACTGAACACTCAGTTCATCACTGAAAATTATAATGATCACATCGTATTATATAGATATGTAAAATATATAATATTTTTAAGATATGTATTTTTTATTTTTGTTATTATTTTTAAATATCTTTTCATTGATTTCAGAGAGGAAGGGAGAAGGAGAGAGAGAGAGAGAGAGAGAGAGAAACATCCATGATGAGAGAGAATCATGGATCGGCTGCCTCTTGCACGCCTCCTACTGGGGACCAAGCCCACAACCCGGGCCTGTGCCCTGACCGGAATCGAACTCGGGACCCTTCAGTCCGCAGGCCGATGCTCTAACCACTGAGCCATTTTAGCCAGGGATATATATGCGTAGATGATTTCTATGGAACTGCAGCACCTACAGCTGATTCCCTGATGGCTGACTCCGTCACCACCCGAATGGCTCCCTGGGACTCGAACACACAGCCGGCCAGAGAGCTGGGCCCTCCTTGCCCTCCCCACCCCCCCGAGGCAGGTCACTCCCGACACCCCAGGTCTGGGGAGAAGAGGCAACGGCCTCCTGCTCCATCTCTGTGCACCCAGCCAGGACTCCCCCTCGGAGCCAGAGCCGAATCGCTGGGTCCCCAGGCATCATCGAACCACTAGAAACCAAGAAAACGCCCTCCAACGAGAGCCGCCCAGAGCCGTGGTCGGCAAACCGCGGCTCGCGAGCCACATGCGGCTCTTTGGCCCCGTGAGTGTTTAGCCAAGGCCAGCTTAGGAGTCCCCTAATGAAGTTCATAACAACGTACCTACCTATATAGTTGTTAAAAAAATGTGGCTCTCAAAAGAAATGTCAATCATTGTACTGTTGATATTTGGCTCTGTGGACTAATGAGTTTGCCGAGCACTGGCCCAGACTAAGACCAAAGAAAGGCCTTGTCGGTCCCGCAAGCAGGTCCCGCTTTCTCGGGGGAGGCGGGCGGTGGGCGGGAGAGGTGATGATCAGAAGCAGACGCAGCCCCTCTATCACGTGGCCCTGTCTCGGGGAGAAGAGCTGAGGTCGCTAGAAATGACAGCGCCCCCCACCCGCCCGGCTTCCTCACCTCGACCCAACTTGTTTTTCTGGATTCCACCCTTGGGCTCCCCTTGGGGCCCGGCTCTCCCTCCCTCCGGCCCCATCCGGCCCAAAGCTGTGTTTACCACGCCAGCTGTTGACACCCCAAGCAGAGGGGCGGGTGATCTCCAGCCGGATAAGCAGCAGCCCAGTCCCTTCCCGGAATCCACAGAAGCCACCAGACTGGACGCCAAGGCGGCCGCCATGGCCAGCCAGTCCCAGGGCATCCACCAGCTGCTCCAGGCAGAGAAGCGGGCCAAGGACAAGCTGGACGAGGCCAAGAAGAGTGAGTCCCCTCTGCCCGCCCGCCCGGGAGGGACTTGGCACCCCTGGATGCGGGGGGGGGGGGGGGGGGGGCGTGGGGTGGGCATGGGCCTCAGCAGCAGGCCAACTGGGTCCCATCCCCCTCCCGGTGACTCCATGGCCCCCGGGGCTGTCACGGGGACAAAGGTCTCTAACTCAGATCCTCCTGAGAGGCTGTGAAATGCTCCTGGACGTGGAAGTTACGGGGACCCGGGCTTCCCCCGTCTCTGCAACTTCCTGAAGGCCCCACGCCCCTGTCTGTGTCGCAAGCTTGTGAAAGGCGTGAGAGAGAGAGAGAAGCTTCCAGAATCTGCAGGCCAGTGAGGACACTCCGGGGTGACTTATCCGCCCTCAGCGCCGGGCCCGTTTCTGTAAAATTATGATCATGCAGCTCAGGGCTCTCTCTCTCTCTCTCTCTTGTCCTTCTCTTGATGACTTTGAATTTCCGATGTTTCATAATATTTCCATTTCATTCTCTTTTTTTCTTTTTTTTAAATTCTCACCCGAGGATATTTTTCCATTGAATTTTAGAGAGAGTCAGAGGGGGAGAGGCAGAGAGAGAGAGAAACATCGATGTGAGAGAGACACATGGATGGTGGATGCCTCTTGCACGGACCCTGACCAGGGCCCTGGGCCGGGGAGGAGCCTGCAACCGAGGTGGTGCATGCCCTTGACTGGAATGGAACCCGGGACCCTTCGGTCGCAGGCCGGCGCTCTATCCACGGAGCCACACGGGCCAGGGCACAGTCTCATTCTCTAACCTTCCGTTGACTGGGCCATGCATCTAGGTACTTGCCCATAGAACCTTCTCCATAAATCTCAAGCCCCGTCCTGGTCACTTTCCTGTCCATGAACTAGGGACCACTCCTACTCCCTCTTTGTGGAGGTGGAGACTGAGGGGCCATCCTTTGAAAAAGGTCGTAATTCGGAAAATCAGGAAAGATTGTGCCGGGCACCACGGGGAACGGTGTCTCGTGGAATCCTCACGTGAACCCTGTCACAGAGGGAGAGGGAAGGCTATTGCCCAAGTCCCCCCGACAGGAAGTGGGGGGGGCAGGGCCTGGGCGGGGTCTCACTTCCAAGCCAAGATCCCAACAACCACGCTCCCCACAACGCCCATCACCTCTGCCATGAGGACGTCCGACGTCACGCGGCTGCACCTCGAATGAGGGCTGCGTGGGCCACCCCCCGGGTTCTTCCCACCCTCCCATTTCCCATCATCACTTGACCTACAGTCACGTGTGGCGCCCTAGCTCAGTGGTCGGCAAACTCATCAGTCCACAGGGCCAAATATCAACAGGACAACCATTGACATTTCTTTGGAGAGCCACATTTTTTAAACTTAAACTTCTTCGAACGCCACTTCTTCAACATAGACCCGCCCAGGCCGTGGTGTTTTGTGGAAGAGCCACGCTCAAGGGGCCAAAGGGCCGCGTGCGGCTCGCGGGCGGCAGTTTGCCGACCACGGCCCTAGCCGGTGTGGCTCAGTGGATAGAGCGTCGGCCTGTGGACTGAAGGGTCATGGGTTCAATTCCGGTCAAGGGCACGTGCCCGGGTTGTGGGCTCGATCCCCAGTGCGGGGCGTGCAGGAGGCAGCCGATCCGTGATTCTCTCTCATCACTGATGTTTCTATCTCTCTTTCCCTCTCCCTTCCTCTCTGAAATCAATAAAAATATTTAGCTATGTATATATATATGATAACTTGGTTCAGTTACTTCCTCCTGGTTACAGATAGAGGCCACGCCTTACACTTGGCTGTTGTCACTCTTTGGGTGAGTTGGAGTGACGGGGGCAAGGAGAGTGAGCCATGGTGTCTGGAACGGGAGGTGGCACAGTAGTCACCACGCCAGACAGGCAGGCAGTAGGGGCCACATTCAGTGCACTGGGGTTCGAACCTCAGGTAACCATTTTCCTTTCCATATATTGTTATTGGTTTCGGAGAGAGAAAGGGAGAGGGAGAGAGAGAGACATTCATGATGAGAGAGAATCATTGATCAGCTGCCTCCTGCACACCCCACACTGGGGATGGAGCCCGCAACCCGGGCCTGTGCCCTTGACTGGGAGTCCAACGCTGACCTCCTGGTTCATAGGTTGATGCTCAGCCACTGAGCCACACCAGCCGGGCCAATTTCCTTTCTTTCTTTCTTTTTTTCAATATATATTTATTTATTTCAGAGAGGAAGGGGCGGGAGAGAGAGAGAGAAACATCGATGATGAGAGAGAATCATGGATCAGCTGCCTCCTGCACGCCCCCTACTGGGGATGGAGCCCGCAACCCGGGCATGTGCCCTTGACCGGGATCGAACCTGGGACCTTTCAGTCCGCAAGCCGACGTTCTATCCACGGAGCCAAACCGGTCAGGGCTGATTCAGGTGGTTTTGACCAGAGATTTCTCCTTTTTCCAAGTCACTGGAGGAGAAAGGTGTCGTGAACCATGTAAGCTGTTTGGAGGCGGGTGTGGGGGGGGGGGGGGGGGTATCGCCCAGAACAATGTAGCCTCCGATGCCACCACACAGATAACGGCCAAACATCACTTCCTTTCCCCGGTATGGGAAGGGCACCCTCGCTGATCGGTACACGAATGCCCATCGCATCTGCCAGTAGCTGTCAAGCACTTGGGTAATTTTTGTTTTCTCCGTCTCGGTTCATGAATATTCAAGCAGACACTCCACCTGCCATAGGGAAACACTCGGGGAAAATATTTTGACTTTCAGCCACTCACCTCTGGTGCTCCGTGTCCCAGGGGACGTTTGTCCGTCCGTCCGTCCGTCCGTCCGTCCGTCGGTGGGCCCCCGGCTGCGGCCAGGGCGGGCGGGGAGCCAGCCGTTATCTGACCTGGCCATCAGCTGTCGGAGCTTATGGTGACAACTCCGCGGGCCACGCCCACCATATGACCGCTCAGAGGTCCCGGGCGAAAGCAAACCTGGCTTTTCCCACCCGGGTTCACTCGGTTTTCTTTCCTTCCCTCCTTTCATCCAATAAGTATTTAGGGGGTGCTATTTGCAAGCCACGGTGAGCTGTACACGGATGACAAAACCTAGACTCTTCCTTCAAGAACTCCCCAGGGAGATAAGTGCATAGATGAGAAGGGGGGGGGGGAGGAGAGAGAGAGAGAGAGAGAGAGAGAGAGAGAGAGAGAGAGAGAGAGGAAGAATGTTACGGGAGGAGGGTCAGATAGCCATCGCTTTTATAAACCCAGAGCTTTTGCTGTATATTTTTTCCCCCCATAAAGAAATTCATTTGACATCTGACAGATCAGAAGGCCAAATAGAGACTCAGAATGAAAACCCGTGAGCGAAGGAAGTGAGCGCCATTTAGGAGGTCTAGGGTCACTTTCTCTTTCTTTTTCCTTCTTTGTTCGCCCTCACCTGAGGACATTGTTCCCATTGCTTTTATTAGAGAGATAAGAAGGGAGGGAGGAAGGGGGAGAGACAGAGAGAGAGAGAGAGAGAGAGAGAGAGAGAGAGGGGAACATCAATGTGAGAGAGACACATTGATTGGTTGCCTCCTGCATGCACCCCGACTCGGGGCCGGGAGTCGATCCTGCCACCCAGGTCCATGCCCTTGACCAGAATCCAACCTGAGACCCTTCAGTCCTGGGCACAACACTCTAACCACTGAGCCACACCGGCCAGCATTTCCTTTCTCTTTCTTAAACCCATTTGTTTGAAAACATGCCCAGCCCTTGCTATAGCAGGCTCCTGAATATATATATATATATTTTTTTTTCCTTTGTCTTTTTTTTTTTTACTTTAAAAAAGTTCTTCCTTGTTGAAAGTATTACATATGTCCCCCCCTTTTCCCCTCATTGTCCCCTCTAGCCCCCGCCCCACCCCCCTGCCCCAGGCCTTCGGGGCGGGCGGGGAGGGGGGGTGAAGGCCTGAATATATATTTAAAGAAGAAAGACAGAGACGGAGGGAGAGAGGGGGAGGGGCGAGCACAGACAGAGCCATCCACATGTTAATCATTTCAGAAAAACCCAAGATTAATGAGGTGGCAGCGTTCATATATTATGCTGCAGAAATATTAATGCATTCCACCGAGGAGGCCGCCTCAGATCCCCGGCGTCGCTGCAGAATACGGTGTGCGGTGTAAACGCGTTGCCTTGAGGAATACAGACCTGCTCCTGACTCTCAAGATAATCACCAGCTACTGAGGGAGACAATGTGGGGGGCGGGGGTGGGGGAGAAGGTAGGAGCAGACTGTAAGCAGGGCTGAAAGGCAGGGGGTGAGACCACAGAGCACAAAAAGCATTGCCTTTAAAAAAAAAAAAGTTTCTTTATATAAACTTAAGTTTCTTTGTAGAAGTTTTTTTTAAAAAATATATATATTTTATTGATTTTTTACAGAGAGGAAGGGAGAGGGATAGAGAGCCAGAAACATCGATGAGAGAGAAACATCGATCAGCTGCCTCCTGCACACTCCCCATTGGGGATGTGCCCGCCACCAAGGTACATGCCTTTGACCGGAATCGAACCCGGGACCCTTGAGTCCACAGGCCGACGCTCTATCCACTGAGCCACACCGGTCAGGGCTGTAGAAGTTCATTAGCGTCTCGGAGCTTCCGTCTTTTCTTTTTGTAAAATGCACGCACGGCCGAGGAGTTTCAAGGATCGGAAAACTGTAGCTGAGATAGTAGATTACAGACTAAATAGTTGGGGTTGTTTTTTTTTTTTTAATCCTCACCCCGAGGATATTTTTTTCCATTGGTTTTTAGAGAGAGTGTTAGGGAGGGGGAAGGGAGAGAGAGAGAAACATGGATGTGGGAGAGACACATGGATGGGTTGCCTGCCACGCATGCCCCGACCAGGGCCGGAGATCAAACGGGCAACCCAGGTACGTGCCCTGGATTGGGAGCCACTGAGCCAAACCGGCCAGGGCAATAGTTACGTTTAACATGCAAACTACTTACTTGTATTTTACTATAAGTCATAGCAATGGAAGAATGGAGCAGAACACTCCAGTTTCAGTCTTTTTTTTTTTTTTTATAACAACTGCTGCCAGTTCTGAGTCAACTTTTCCTGTAACCAGAGAGACCTGGCCTGTTCCAGTAAGATGACTGGAAACGCTCATGTACCTGCCCGGCCGGCGTGGCTCTGCGGTTGAGCGTCGACCTAGGAACCAGGAGGTCACAGTCTGCTTCCTGATCAGGACACAGGCCCGGGTTGTGGGCTCCATCCCCAGGGTGGGGCGTGCACGATCCATGATTCTCTCTCATCATGGATGTTTCTATCTCTCTCTCCCTTCTTCTCTGAAGTCAATAAAAATATTTTTTTTAAAAAAAAAGAAAAGCTCAGATATTTGCTTTTATTCCCTGATTGTGGATTAAATTATATGCTCAGCTCAAACAGCCTGACCGTCTAGGTCTTTATTTACTTTATTTATTATTTTCTTTTTTTTAAAATATATTTTATTGATTTTTTACAGAGAGGAAGAGAGAGGGATAGAGAGTTAGAAACGTCAATGAGACAGAAACATCGATCAGCTGCCTCCTGCACACCCCCCACTGGGGATGTGCCCACAACCAAGGCACATGCCCTTGACTGGAATCGAACCCGGGACCCTTCAGTCCGCAGGCCGACGCTCTATCCACTGAGCCACACCGGTTTCAGCTATTTATTATTTTCTTAAAATATATTTTTATTTATTTCAGAGAGGAAGGGAGAGGGAGAGAGAGAGAGAGAGAGAGAGAGAGAGAGAGAGAGAGAGGGAGAGAAACATCCATGATGAGAGAGAATCACTCATCGGCTGCCTCCTGCACGCCCCACACTGGGGGTCGAGCCCACAACCCGGGCCTGTGCCCTGACCGGGAATCGAACCGTGACCTCCTGGTTCCTAGGTGGATGCTCAACCCACTGAGCCACACCAGCCAGGATCTCCTTTCTCCTCCGATAACACACTGGCTATCACAGTAACGCAAATTCGTTCTCGCCCGTCTCCAGAATGCCAGCCACGGCACACTTTTTTATTTTTTTCCCCCTAAATCAGCTAATTGCCTATTTGTTCCCAAATAGGCACGTCTTCTGAATCATTTCCACCCGCCCCTGGATCTAATCAACCCTCCCCCGTGCCAGTGGCTGTCTGGCCTCAGGAAGACATGCCTTTTAACAAACTCGTAAACCGGACGCGGTTCCCGGAGAACTCGGCGGCCCCGTCTGCTGAGGTTTGTGGGCCTATAAATACCCGCTCCTGCCTTGACGGCCCACAGACACATGGGCGACTCCGGGGCATTACGGGGCTCTCGTTCCTCCGAGGGGGTCACATTAAAATAATAACCACAGGCATTTTCATCGACGAGTAAATACCACTTGGTTACATTCCACCCAGGAGCTACAGAAAACCCCTTACGGTATATATTTTTAAATATATATATATATGGAAAGTGCAGCCCTCACTGGTTTGGCTCAGTGGATAGAGCGTCAGCCCGCGGACTGAAGGGTCCCGGGTTCGATTCCGGTCAAGGGCATGTACCTTGGTTGCGGGCACATCCCCAGTGGGGGGTGTCCAGGAGGCAGCTGATCGATGTTTCTGTCTCATCGACATTTCTAACTCTCTCTCCCTCTCCCTGCCTCTCTGTAAAAATCGATTAAAAATATATTTAAAAAAGAAAGAAAGAAAGAAAGAAAGAAAGAAAGAAAGAAAGAAAGAGAAGTGGGAGGGCGCCCCCCTTTCCCCGCAGGGGTGGGCTGTGGCCTCGTGTTTAACAGCACCCAGAAGGGTGTTGCTTGTTTTCCCGGGCGAGTCAGGGCGGAAGCAGCAGGGTGCTTAGGAGCAGGTGGAAACCTCCCAGCGCCCGCGTAGTATTTAAAGCCATGGTGGCCCGGCCGGCATGGCTCAGGGGTTGATCATCGGCCTGTGAACCAGGAGGTCAGGGTTCGATTCCCGGTCAGGTCCCATGCCCGGGTTGAGGGCTCCATCCCCAGGAGGGGGCGTGCAGGAACGGCCGATCCATGATTCTCTCTCCTCATGGATGTTTCTCTCTCTCTCCCTCTCCCTTCTTCTCTTTAAAAAAAAAAAAAGAAGGGGGTGGGAGAGGCCGGGGAGAGGTCAATGGGGGGAAAAGGAGACTTATGTAATACTTTACACAATAAAGAATTTCAATTTTTAAAAAAAGAAGAAAAAACCATCAAAAAATAAAATAAAAAGCTGTGATGTATGAGAGAACCCCGTTTTCCAAACCAAACATCAGAACGTTTGGCCTGATGAAGCTGTAAGACCTTGTAGGGACTCGGTGACCAAATATTGGCGTGTCACACTGAACGTCTGCCCCCTGGTGGTCACCGACGTGGGGTGTGGCACAGATGGTATTGAGAAAGAATAGAACTCCTTCTGTTTTTCATGCTTAAGAAGAAAGAGGTCTAATTTTTCTTAATATACACTGAGTGGCCAGATTACGATGATCTCTGAACGCATAATAATCTGGCCACTCAGTATATATATCTTAGAGGCCCGGTGCATGAGTTCGTGCATGGTTGGGGGTCCGGCCAGGGGGAGGGGACATGGGCGGTTGGCCGGCCTACCTGCTGGTCGAACTCCTGGTCGAGGGGACAATTTGCATATTAGCCTTTTATTCTACAGGATAGACACTGAGTGGCCAGATTATGATGCGTTCAGAGATCATAGTAATCTGGCTACTCGGTGTATATACATATATTTATTGATTTCAGAGAGGAAGGGAGAGGGAGATAGAAACATCACTGATGAGAGAGAATCCTGGATCGGCTGCCTCCTGCACACCCCCTACTGGAGATCGAGCCCACAACCCAGGCATGTGCCCTGACCGGGAATCGAACCGTGACCTCCTGGTTCACGGGTCGACGCTCAACCACTGAGCCGCGCCGGGTCCATACATGACACAGAGATCCGGAAGCAGCTCACAGCTCGGAGGGAGAGAAACGGAAAAACCATCCCCGCTCCGAGGCCACCAGGGCTCTTACAAACAGAGACATCAGAGAGCAGGTACGGAGATGACAGGTGAACGCTGGTGACGCTTGGCTTCTAAAAGCTACGCATTCGGGAAACAGCCGATTGGGTTCCCGCTCTGCACGGCACACCCCACCCTTGGCAAAGGGGGTCCCCACACAGGCCCAAGAGGAGAGAGAGACTGTGGGACGTGGGCAGGGGGAGGACGGCAGAGAGACAACCCATTCGGAGGGAAACTCGCCTTTCCCTGCAGCTCGCCGTGTCTTTCAAGTTTTAATGACCCCGAAGTGTTAGTGCCTCACCCCCTGTGGGCGGTGGGGAGGGGAGGGGGGACACAGCAGCGATGAATAGGAGTCTATAACCCCCCCCTCCCCAACTTCCTCTGGTTGCATCACGTGCCTGGCTAATGATCCCCAGGGCACGGCGTCTGTCTGCGCTGCCGGCCGGCGAGCTGGCTGAAGGCTTACACCTTCGCTCTTAATAAAAGCGGGGAGCGCGCTCCCTGAGTCAACTCCCCGCCTTTAAACACGATCGCTTTTACAACCACTTCCAAGTCCCCCATCGAGAAGGCTACTCAAAAAATATATATATATACATATATATATACATGTGTGTGTGTGTGTGTGTGTGTGTGTGTGTGTGTGTGTGTGTATAAATACTTTGATGTGCTCTGGGGCTTGCTTAATCAGACATTCTGGAGGGGAGGCGTGGCAAGGGAAAAAAATCTCAATAAAAGGCTTTTAAAAGCCGTAAGCGGGTTTGATGGAGTCTGAGCTGCGTGTCTGGGGGCGCTGGAGGCCTGCCAGTGGTAATGGGGTCCAGCCGCTGGGGCCGGAGGACGCCTGGCCGGGGACCAGGACCGAAAACGGGACCCCATAATGTCTTTTTCCGGGGAAGTGACAGCCGAAGTCTGTCCTGTGGCTGTCGCTGCTGTGAGGAAGGGGGGTGGGGGTGGGGGGGGATATATGTAAACATGTTTGTGGGAAAGCGCATAGTCATGCCCACGTTCTAAAGAATCGAACTGAAAAAAAAATGTTTTTTTAAATGTCATTTTTTGTTTGTTTTTTTATTAACTTCAGAGAAAAGGGGAGAGGGAGAGAGAAGCATCTATGATGAGAATCACGGACCGGCTGCCTCCTGCACGCCCCGCACTGGGGATCGAGCCCGCAACCCGGGCCTGTGCCCTGACCGGGAATCGAACCCTGACCTCCTGGTTCCTAGGTGGACGCTCAGCCCCTGAGCCACGCCGGCCGGGCTAATAGAGTTTTTTAGTGACGTTTGCATTCTAGAAAAAATCATCAAAAAAATAACCCAGCCCTAGCGGGTTTGGCTCAATGGATAGAGCGTCGGCCTGCAGACGGAAGGGTCCCAGGTTCGATTCCGGCCAAGGGCACACGCCTGGGTTGTGGGCTTGATCCCCAGTGGGGGGCGTGCAGGAGGCAGCCGATCCATGAGTCTCTCTCATCATGGATGTTTCTATCTCTCTCTCCCTCTCCTTTCCTCTCTAAAAATCAGTAAAATATATTTAAAAAAATAAAATAACCCAGACCCGCCCCCCTCGTATGTCTAAAAATCAAGCTTGAAACTCCGCGTGTCTGACAGAGTGATGTCACGGCTTCTCCGCTGTTGGTTTCCAGGAAAGGCGAAGCGCATCCGGCAGGCGAAGGAGGAGGCTATGGTGGAGGCGGACCAGTACCGGATGCAGAGGGACAAGGAGTTCCGAGTGAAGGAGGCGAAGGTAAGCCCGTGGGCACGGCATTTCCGCCGCGTGGACCCTAAGACGTCCGTATCCGTCAGCGGGGATGCCGACGGCACCCGGGGGAGCAGACACGGGCCGGCCGAGGCTGAGTGTCAGACCAGATCTCACCCACGCGTGACCTCGTGCCTCTTCCACGTCAAGGCCTTTCGATTGGTCCTCTAAAGTGCCAATCACCCGTGGTTAGCTCCTGCCCCAGGGGTCGGCAAACTCATGAGTCAACAGAGCCAAATATCAACAGGACAACGACTGAAATTTCTTTAGAGAGCCAAGTTTTTCAAACTTAACCTACATAGGTAGGAACGTTGTGATGAACTTAATTAGGGTCCTCCTAAGCTGGCCTTTGCTAAACACTCAAGGGGCCAAAGAGCCGCATGTGGCTCGCGAGCCGTGGTTTGCCGACCACTGTCAGTACATATTAAGCATTATCTTCTCAAATACACACATGGAAGGGACTGTTTCAAGGATGATTCACAACGACACATTCCTGACCAACAGGTTTTCCTGAGAGAAACGCTGCAGAAAACGTGTTTTTTTGTTTTGTTTTTACTATACACGTTGACTGGTAGAATCAGTAACTGCTCTGCCGTGCTGTAGAACGGGCTTGTGGGCCCAAACGTCCATTGGCAAACTCAAGATTGACCGGTGCCCAAGGTCCGTAGGGTTGCCAATGGCCGGAAAGTCTTCTGGTGCTTCCTTATGTCTTTCTACCTCTGTCTCCCTCCCCCTTCCTCTCTGAAATCCATAAAAAATAAAAATAAAGCCCTGACCGGTGTGGCTCCGTGGATAGAGCGTCGGCCTGCGGACTCAAGGGTCCCAGGTTCGATCCCGGTCAAGGGCATGTACCTTGGTTGTGGGCACATCCCCAGTGGGGGGCGTGCAGGAGGCAGCTGATCGATGTTTCTCTCTCATCGATGTTTCTAACTCTCTCTCCCTCTCCCTTCCTCTCTGTAAAAAATCAGCCCTAGTTGGTTTGGCTCAGTGGATAGAGCGTCGGCCTGCGGACTGAAGGGTCCCAGGTTCGATTCTGGCCAAGGGCACAGGCCTGGGTTGTGGGCTCGATCCCCAGTGTGGGGCGTGCAGGAGGCAGCCAATCCATGATTCTCTCTCATCATGGATGTTTCTATTTCTCTCTCCCTCTCCCTTCCTCTCTAAAATTAATAAAATATATTTTTTTAAAAATCAATAAAATATTTTTAAAAAAATAAAAATAAAATGCAGTGACACCCCTTGTCGATAAACATGGGGTGATGATGCTGAACCCACATTTGCTTCTTACTGGGCCGAGGTCAACGCTGGAAGCAGCCGCGACCTGCCGGGGACCCCATCCCCCTGGTGACCCTGGGGATCCCATCCACCCTCGGAGAAAACCCTGGCACACGACCCCGGACGTGCACGCATCACGGGGCGTCGCGGGGAAACGGGGCCAGAGCAGATTCCCCCTGGGCCCCGCGCAGGGCGGACGCCGCGTGCGGGGCCGTGACCCTGTCCCGTGTCCGCAGGCCCTGGGCTCACAGAGCAACCTGGCGGAGGAGATGGAGGCGCAGGCGCTGGAGAGGATCGCGGAGCTGACGGCGAGCTACCGCCGCGGCGTGGAGAGCGTGCTGGCGTGGGTCCTGGGCACGGTCTGCGACGTGAAGCCACAGGTGCACCTGAACTTCAGAGCCACCGACTGACGCCGGGGCGCGGGGTCCCACACAGCGCTCTCGCCCGTCACCTGCCTGCTCGTGGCTTCCCGTTTTGTGGGTTTTAAAAAAAGATATTTTACTGATCTTTACAGAGAGGAAGGGAGAGGGAGAGAGAGAGAGAGAAACATCCATGATGAGAGGGAATCATGGATGGGCCGCCTCCTGCACACCCCACACTGGGGATGGAGCGTGCAACCTGGGCATGTGCCCTTGGCCAGAAACGAACCTGGGACCCTTCTGTCCGCAGGCCGATGCTCTATCCAGTGAGCCAAACCAGCCAGGGTTGAAGTTTATTTTTAAAATGATCGTCGCTGAGACATTTAGCTAGTCACATCACACAGTTCTATCTGCAAGTCCATATTAAAACGTGTCCCCCTTTTCTGCAAATATTTATTTGTGAAAGAAGCACAGCGCTTTAAAAAAAAAAAAAAAAGATGAGGTACCTTTGGAGGGCGTGGGGTTCCCTGCGTCCTCAAATCAAGTCAACCCTGCCGGGACGCGGGCCCCAGAAGGCACATTTACCAGGACGGCGATGGGACCCTAGCCTGTCTGGGTCCACCTCCCAAAACCACCGGTGACCGTGACCGTGAGCGTGTTACTAACGCCTGCGTTCCACCTCCCTCATTCACACGGAAGAGTAACTCGGTTACACGGAGACTCACTGTAAAGCAACAGACAACGAGATACCCATCAAACGCTCAGAAGGTTACCCGGCCCCTCGTGAGCGATGGATGAGTTTTGAAGAATAGTGGTAGCCTTGGCCAGTGTGGCTCAGTGGATAGAGCGCCGGCCTGAGGACCAGAGGGTCCCGGGTTCGATTCCGGTCCAGGGCACGTACCTCGGTTGCAGGCTCCTCCCCGGCCTGGGGCCCTGGTCGGGGCGCGTGCGGGAGGCAACCCATCCATGTGTGTCTCTCACATCGATGTTTCTCTCTGTCTCTCCCTCTCTCTTCCACTCTCCCTAACAATCAATGGGAAAAGGTCCTCGGGGGAGGATGAACCCATAAATAAATGACGATAATAATAAAGAACAGTGGCAGTTAACGAAGCCAAATGATGTGTCTCTCTCACACCCATGTTTCTCTCTGGGTGTGTCTCCCCCTTCCTCTCTCTCTCTCTCTCTCTCTCTCTCTCTCTCTCTCTCTCAAAATCAGTGGAAGAAAATATCCTCTGGTGAGGATTAACTAATAAGAAAAATTTAAAATAACTAAATAAATAAATAATAAAGTTGGGGTGCCCACCCTCTCTCTTGGGCCCTGCCGTCTCGTTGCTATTTGTGGGTTCATTGCACGCTAATCCTCAGAAAAGCAGAGGGACCTGTGTGTCCCTGCCTCCGTCCAGGGGACCCTTTTCCAAGCTGAACTTGAAGGGGCGATGTCCCAGGCCAGGCAGTGTGCAAAGACGTCGCTCCCCAATACCTGGGAACAAAAACCCTAAAACCAGGAAATGCTGGCCAGAGGCAGCCCAGCAGCCAGCCCTGTTCAAGCTTAGGGCTCCCCCCACGGGCGCCGGTCATTCCGTCTCCAAACACTAGGTGGCGCTGCGCACTCGCTTAACTTGGAACCCACCCAGCCCCGCCCAGCATTTGAAAAAAAGAGAAAAAACAGAGAAGAGGCGAATTGTCCTTCGTGGATTTGCTGGCCCGACACAGATCCTTAAGGAAAGGCACGTGAATGATGTCACCGTTGTTTCATTAAGTTTTGGGAGTGGGGGCGGGGGGGTGGGGAACGCATCCTTGACTTGGGATTGCGGAGAGAAATTCGGATGAGCCTTTCAAAACCATCCCATTAGCACTGGAAGGCTGCTGTTCAGAGAGAGAAGAAGTCAGACACCCTGGCTGGCGGGCTTGCCTGGTTTTAGACAGACGAGGATCTCCTTGGCTACCTGATGGCCCGGATAGCATGTGTGTGTGTGTGTGTGTGTGTGTGTGTGTGTGTGTGTGTGTCGGCCACAGGTTTTATGTGACAAAGGCGACGTCTGAGCTGGCTGGCGGCTTTGTCGTCCGGCGGGGGAGTCGGGCGCGCAGGGCAGGTGCTAATGAGGCCAAGGTCGCCCCGATTCCATTCCTGCCCGGAAGGAAGGTGCGTGCCGCTCACAGAGCCCAACGCGCTCCTGGGCTCGGCGGCGACCTTGACTTTGACCAGCCCCTCCCACACGCCAACGCCGGGTCTTCAAAGACTCCCGCGCCCGGGGACGGCCCGCGGTCGGAATAAACGAGAAGGTGCGAACCACGCCAACGGGTCTCCTGCGAACGGCCGGTGCACACGGTCGCTCTCCGGGAAAGAGCGTTTGTAGAGCCAGCGCGGCCGACCGGCCCAGTCCCGTTCCTGTCTGCTTATTCCGGTATATTGTTCATCTATCGCAGTGGTCGGCAAACTCATTAGTCAACAGAGCCAAACATCAACAGCACCACGATTGACATTTCTTTGGAGAGCTACATTTTTTAAACGTAAACTTCTTCTAACGCCACGTCTTCAACATAGACTCGCCCAGGCCGTGGTATTTCGTGGAAGAGCCACACTCAAGGGGCCCAAGAGCCGCGTGGGGCTCGCGAGCCGCGGTTTGCCGACCACGGCTCTATGGGATATGCCAGGTGGGGAGCTGGATCCCCGGGGATAAGGGCCTCGGGGAGGGCCGGTATGGGGGCTCCCCAGTCTCGCGAGGACGATCCACAGGCAAACGGATACTGGATCACGTAGCACAGAACGTCCCCGACCTAGACACCAACCGCCACGGACACGAGAAGCAGGTCTGACCCCCAGGCGATCATTCGAGCCAGATCCCAAAGGATTGACAGGCATCCGACGGCGAGACGTGGACACAGGCCTTCAGGGGCGGTCGTGTGGGAGGACGGGGAGGTGTCTGAGAATTTGGGGAGCATTCCCTGCACCTGGGATTTGGGGTCTAGAGCCGTGGTCGGCAAACCGCGGCTCGAGAGCCACATGCGGCTCTTTGGCCCCTTGAGTGTTTAGCAAAGGCCAGCTTAGGAGGACCCTGATTAAGTTCATCACAATGTACCTACCTATATAGTTTCAGTTTTAAAAAATGTGGCTCTCCAAAGAAATTTCCATCGCTGTGCTGTTGATATTTGGCTCCGTGGACTCATGAGTTTGCCGACCGCTGGTCTAGAGTCAGACGAAGTCAGACAAGTTGTGCACAAGGCAACCGATTGATGTGCCTCTCTCACCTCAACGTTTCTCTCTCTCTCTCTCTCTCTCTCTCTCTCTCTCTCTCTCTTTCCTTCCCCCTCCCTTCCTTCCACTCTCTCTAAAAATCAATGGAAAAAATGTCCTCCGGTGGGGATTAACAACAAAATGTTTCTCCATTAAGAGACGGAGACAACCTAAGATTTGACACGGAAGCAGAAATAATTCTGTGAGTGAGGTTTATTAGTGAGTGGCCCGAATCTTTTCCTATGTGTCTATTCTTTAATCGTGTTATATTAAAGAATATATATTGGTGTCCTATTTCCTAAACATCTACCCACCTGCTTGAATAGGACTTCAGTTTTCGTCGGACATTAAGTTGTTTTTCTCATACAAACAGGATCTCCAGCCTTTGGTCTCGTGTGTGTGTTCCTTACATATCTAATCTTTTTTTTTTTTAATATATTTTTATGGATTTCAGACAGGAAGGGAGGGGGAGCGATAGAAACATCAGTGACGAGAGAGAATCATGGATCGGCTGCCTCTTGCACGCCCCCTCCTGGGGATCAAGCCCACAAGCCAGAATCGAACCCGGGACCCTTCAGTCTGCAGGCCAACGCTCCATCCGCTGAGCCACACCGGCCAGGGCTTACATATCTAGCCTTGAACGTGTGTGAAACACTCCAGTTTCAGCAACACGCTGTATCCTACCTTCGCAAATACATTTCAATGAAACCGAGCGTGAGCCGGTAGAAAAGCATCAAATCGTAAATGAAAAAGACTCACCTGAATTCTGTTCCTGGAAGGCACGCGGGAGGAGCCACCGGGGGTGACATTGGGGGGCGGGGGGGCGCCCCAGAGCCTTCCAACCCCAGGAAGCTGCAAACCAATGAAAGAGGCAACATCAGCACCAGCGGCGAGAAAGCAAATGACACAGAACTCAGACCGTCACGGTGACCCCCCCTCAAGGTTCGTAACCCGGCGCGTGATGAACAGTTGCCGAGCGGGGCGCGTATCCAAGATGGATTAAAATTCTCCAGGATGGCTTTTTTATTTTATTTTTGAGGGGCATGATAGTTTATCTTAAAGAGCGGTACCAGCTGATCTTCGTGACCAGCGTGCACATCCAGGATGGCTCTTTAAAAATACATTTGTATTGATTTCAGAGAGAGAGAGAAATATCAATGATGAGAGAGAATCATTGACCGGGGGCTCTATGTTAAGACTAGAGGCCCGGTGCACGAGATTAGGGCACGGGCAGGGTCCCTAGGCCTGGCCGGCAATCAGGGCCGACCGGGGCCTTCCGGCTGCTGGCCGGGGGTCTTCCTTCGTTCCACGCCGCCCCCTGGTGGTCAGCGCGTGTCATAGCGAGCGAGCGAACTCCAGGTCCCCCGGTCGGACTCCCAAGGGGACAATTTGCATATTAGGCTTTTACAGAGAGAGATATTTCTGTATTTTCTCATGCAAAGGTGTGGGTGTATAGTGTATGTTCTCCGTGGACGTCAAAGTCCCAAGGTTGTAGCGCAGAGCGAACCGCTAACCGTACTCTTAAAAATATTGTTGTCCTGGCATCAGAGTCATAAACAACCCTCTGAAGCCGGGGGAGCTGGGAAGCGCCCGGGTGAGTGACATCGTTCGACGACACGCAGACGCCGGAGCAACGGCGACTCTCCGCGTAGCCGGATGTTTTGCAAGGCGGCTTATCTTCTGTTTGTAAATAAAAAAAATTTTAAAAAGTCCCTTCAGCCTCTGAAGCAGTAGATGCCTCAAACAGGAAAGAATGTGATCGGCTGAACTGATTATTCCTTCTCTCGCCAACCACATAACCCATGCACGCGGCCAGGCCGGGTTTCCCCGGGGGTGTAAATTAGGGAGACGTCTCCCACAGCCCCCCGTGGAAGATTATTTTTTAAAATAATAATTAAGCCCGGCCGGCGTGGCTCAGTGGTGGAGAGCGGACCTAGGACCCAGGAGGTCACGGTTCGATTCCCGGTCAGGGCACGTGCCCGGGTTGCGGGCTCGATCCCCATTGTGGGACGTGCGGGAGGCAGCCGATCCATGATTCTCTCTCATCATGGATGTTTCTCTCTCTCTCTCCCTCTCCCTTCCTCTCTGACATCAATAAAAAAATATTTAAAAAGAAAAAAAAAAGAAGACGAAGAAGAAATGACATGAACTCGAGGGTTCCTATCACCCACCTTGAGGCCTCAACCTATGAGTCACTAAAAACAGAGAGTGAGCACGTGAAAGAGGCATTTATCCACCTTCACTCCGACCGTTCACCGAGTGGCCAGATGATGATGATCTCTGGACACATAATCATCTGGCCACTCAGTGTCTATCCTATAGAATAAAAAGCTAATATGCAAATTGCCCCCTCCACCAGGAGTTTGACCAGCAGGCAGGCCGGCCAACCGCCCATGTCCCCTCCCCCTGGCCAGGCTGGCCGGACCCCACCCATGCACGAATTCATGCACCGGACCTCTAAGATAGATAGATAGATGATAGATAGATAGATAGATAGATGATAGATAGATAGATAGATAGATGATATAGATAGATAGATAGATAGATAGATAGATAGATAGATAGATGATAGATAGATATACACTGAGTGGCCAGATTATTATGCGTTCAGAGATCATAACAATCTGGCCACTCCGTGTATAATTCTCTCTTCCTTCCCCTCCCTGCCCCAAAGTCACTTCTGGAAAAGATTTGAGACTTGAAAACAGGTTTTAAAAAAAAAAAAAGCACATGACGAAAGCGCCCCAGCAAAGTGTTAACAAAACGAAAGCGGCGGAAGCTAAATATTTAGGTTTTCGGGGAGAGAGAGAGAGCGCCGCCTCGTAGGTCGGTCCGGGGCCGAGACGAGGAGCAGCTGTGGGACCGGCCCCGGACAGGGGGACGCCTCAGGCCCGGGGGAACGTTCTCGGTGATTCATCCGGCAACAGGCCTCGGACCCGGTTCAGAGCAAACGTACCGTCTGGCCACCTGGGTGGCTGAGCAGCATCCTGTGTGTGGACGCTCGTGCCTCGTAAACGGGTTAAAACCTGACCCACGTTGTCTAATAAACGTCATGAAAGCCATCGCTGGGAGGCAAGAAAATGCCCTGATCCACACAATTCCCCCCCCTCCCTCTCTCTCTCTGTAAACAGGACGCTGCCAAATCAGCGTGTTCTTACCGAAGCTCACGTTCCATGTGGACACGTCCTCCCCTCAGAGCGCGAGAGAGAGTGACAGGCGTGGGGAGGCCTGGTCCCCTGCCTCACCCCATCCCCCAGCGGGCAGGCTGGAGGAGGGGGGACTCCCTGCTTCCCAGGTGGGAAGGGGGTGTGGCCAAGGGCCCATTTGATTGACAGGCTTTTCACTGTTGCCTTTTTTTTTTTTAATTTCCTAGAACCCTCGCCTAGTGACCCGCAGACAAGAATTTCACAGCCGCCTCATTACTTCTTTTCTGACTGTAGGTTGCTTCTTGAATAATGCAGTGATATAGAAATATACAATATATATAATAAGATATATAGGACAATAAGATATGTAGAATAAGATATAGAGAGTGATAAGTGATTATATATATATATATATATATAAATATGTCATCATATACATAAATAACCATTTATGGCTCTGGTGTTTTTGTTACGTTTTTAGCTTCGTATAGTAGCCACATTTCACTCTAAATCAGGGGTCCTCAAACTTTTTAAACAGGGGCCAGTTCACTGTCCCTCAGACCGTGGGAGGGCCGGACTATAGTTTAAAAAAAACTAGGAACAAATTCCTATGCACACTGCATATATCTTATTTTGAAGTAAAAACACAAAACGGCAAAAACACCTGCATGTGGCCCGCGGGCCGTAGTTTGAGGACGCCTGCTCTAAATTATAACTTTTTTTTTTTTTTAAATGGGGACATCTTCACCGAGACTACAAATCTCCCACCGGCCTTTGCAGTTGTTTTATTAAATGTGCATTGAGAACAACCTACGCAGAAAGCACCACCTCCTCGGTCATCATCCATCATCCCCCCATTCTCCGGATGCAACCCTCGGGGCCTCCTGCAGCTCTCTCTGTCCCCCCCACCCCCACTCCCCTCCTCCCCACCCAGCTCGGCTCACCCCCCCCCCACACACACACACACCCCACTCACCCTGAAGCTGAGCCCCAACCGTCTCCGCGGCTGGAACCCCGTCCCCCGTCCGGAGCTCCTGGGCCGGGCTCCCAGCAGGCCCTGCTCCCCTCCTGCTCCCCCCGAGGCCTGATCCTCCCCGTGGCCTTTTAGGTTAGGAGCATCCCCACCCGGCCCTGCTTAAAGCCCCACACCTGCTCATTCTCCCCGACCTTCCTCGCTTCCTCCTTCCGGCCTCGGCTCGAAGGTCACCTCCTCGGGGAGCCCCCCCTCACCACCCGGCCGGAGCAGGGGGCCCAGCGCAGGAGGCGGCCCACGTGACAGACACTGCCGCCCACGTGCTGATAGGAACGGGCAGAACGCTAAAGGGGATGGGTTTTCAGGTGTGTGCGCCTGCGTGATGGAGAAACGAGAGGCCTTGGCCAGTGTGGCTCAGTGGGTAGAGCGTCAGCCCGCGGACCGAAGGGTCCTGGGGTCGATTCCAGTCAAAGGCACGTACCTCTCAGTTGCAGGCTTGGTCCCCGGCCCCGGTCCGGGCATGTGCAGGAGGCAACCCATCGATGCGTCTCTCTCACATGGATGTTTTCTCTCTGTCTCTCCCACTGTCTCTAAAAAATCAATGGGAAAATATCCTCGAATGAGGATTAACCACGGCAAGAGAAACTAGGAGATTGTGGCTGGCAGTTTTATCAAAGCACAGAACAGCAGGAAAAGCATAGGTTTGGCGTAAAACTGTTTGCATTTAAATCCTGGCTCTTTTTTAAAAAATATTTTTCATTGATTTTTTACAGAGAGGAAGGGGGAGGGATAGAGAGTTAGAAACATTGATGAGAGAGAAACATCGGTCAGCTGCCTCCTGCACGCCCCCCACTGGGGATGTGCCCGAAACCAAGGTACATGCCCTTGACCGGAATCGAACCTGGAACCCTTCAGTCCGCAGGCCGACGCTCTATCCACTGAGCCAAACCAGTTAGGGCTTAAATCCTAGCTCTTTGACTTAATAACCTCATGACCCTGACGTTCTGAAATTGGGTTTTCTCGTCTACAAAATGCGTGTAAGGTCTCCAAAGGACAGAGTTGTGGCAAGAAGCACAACAACCTGGAATGTAGCAGCTACCGTGCGGGCTAGCTTTTTCCTTCATTTGTTTCTTCTTTAATATATATATATATTTTTTATTGATTTCAGAGAGGAAGGGAGAGGGAGAGAGAGATAGAAACATCCATGATGAGAGAGAATCATGGGTGGGCTGCCTCCCACACGCCCCCCACTGGGGATGGAGGCTGAAACCCGGGCCTGTGTCCTTGCCCGGAATCGAACCCGGGACCCTCCCGTCCGCAGGCCGGCGCTCCATCCACGGAGCCACGCCGTCCAGGGCTCATTTGTTTCTTTTCTTCTCAAACGCCGGGCTCTCTCCACAGGTTGCCTAAGCGGGTCCTAATGGCCTCTCGGAAGGAAAAAGTAAGTCACCTCTCGCGCGCGGCTAAGCCGGTTAGAATAACAACGTTTCCCGTTACTCCTAGACGCCCGTCAAAGTCAGTGCGCCCGGCGGCGCGTCTAGACCGGGAACCGTCCAACGCGAACACCAAGGAGAGGGGGAAGGATTACCGGACTGGGTGGCCCAGCCTTTTTCAACATGTGCACCTCGTTTGGGACCTCCAAATCCTGGAAGAATGTGCCCGTTTGTTTATTCATTCAACAAATACGTGGGGGGCTGTGGCGGGGGCGGGGGGAGGGCGAGGGGGGCCAGGAACGGACCCACACGCCGTAGACTCCGCATCACCGTGAAGGTCAGGGCAAGGGCGTCTGACCTGCGAGGGTCCCCTTAGAATGGCCTCATGGTAGCATCCAATGACACCTGGCCGATTGCAAATGAGACACTTCGGGTCGAAGGCAATGGGTTGAGTTCCCAGAACGACCACCAGTCACTGCGGGGCGGCGTCTCTGAGCCTTACTTTCCAAGACGTGTGTGTTCCTTTTTCTTTCCTTTTTTTCCCCAGTATATTTTTGCTAGAGGCCAAGTGCACGAATTTGTGCATGGGTGGGGTCCCTCGGCCTGGCCGGCGATCGGGGCGATCGGGACCATGGGAGGTTGGCTATGGGTGCGCACTGACCACCAGGGGGCAGCTCCTGCATTGAGCGTCTGCCCCGTGGTGGTCAATGCATCGTCATAGCGACTGGTCGACCAGTCCCTTAGGCTTTTATATAGAGAGATTGATTTCAGAGAGGAAGGGAGAGGGAGAGAGAGAGAGAAACATCAGTGATGAGAGAGAATCGTGGATCGGCTGCCTCCTGCACACCCCCTACTGGGGATGGAGCCCCCAACCCGGGCATCGTCGACCCTGACCAGGAATCGAACCCGGGACCTCCTGGTTCATAAGTCGATGCTCAACCCCTGAGCCGCACCGGCCGGGCCTAAGACGGGCTTTTCCATTTACGCCCTCTCCTTGCCTTTTCAGAAACATTATTATTATGGCCAAATGCAAGATGCTGTTTTAAGGTTCTCTGGAGAGTACACATTGATGTTCCATCCTCCTTAAACATGCTTTTCCTGTTCCAGACGTTAAGCGCCTGGACCCATTAAAAAGTTTAAAATGTCCCACATCTTCGCGCAGGGCGGAGAGCCACGTGGTGTCTCCTCTCCCGCCTCCTGCGCGTGCCTCGTCGAGGTTCTGTTCCTACCGAAGAGCCCTTTTCCCCCAAAATTTATTTGCAGCGACGTTTGTTTTCCTGGAGGGACCTTTGAAACGCTATATTGCTACTTTTCATGTTTTTTACTGGCCCCGTGGAGCCGTAAAAGCTCAAAGGTTCATAAATATGCATTCTGCGGGTGCGTTGTGCTGACAAAGGGCTGCTCGCTCGGGTAGCTGGCTCGGCCTTGGGGGAACGAGGCGGGTTATGCGGGGGAGAGAACAGCAAAGAGGAGAGCGGAGGAGACGGGGAAGGGGAGGAAGAGAGAAGATGGAACGGACCTAAAGGAGGAGGAGGAGAGAGAAATGAGGGGACATCGAAGGACCGCAGCCACAGAGGGGATCCCCCGTGAAGGGGAAATGCAGGAGGACGTGACAGAGCGGAGTGTGGCCGAATCTCATGAATGCTCTATCATGTCAAGAAGGAGATCCGCTTTTCTAGCAACGAGCTGAGGTCGCTGTGGGCTTCTTTGTCCTCTTGAAATGGTTCAAACGGACCCAACTACAATGTCATACTCCGAGGTGGGGCGGGCTTTTCTTAAAATCAATTTGGGTCCCGGCCGGCGTGGCTCAGTGGTCGAGCGTCGACCTATGAACCAGGAGGTCACGGTTCGATTCCTGGTCGGGGCACATGCCCGGGTTGGGGGCCCGATCTCCAGTGTGGGGTGTGCAGGAGGCAGCTGATCGATGATGATTCTCTCTCATCATGGATGTTTCTCTCTTTCTCTCCCTCTCCCTCATTCTCTGAAATCAATAAAAATGTATTTTTTTTTTAAAGAAAAAAAGAAGCTGGACGCCCCCACCCCGACCCCCACCCCCACGGAGTCTGAGTTCCTCTCCGGCCACGGCTGTCTTACGGAGAATCGGCACGTTTGTGTGCTCCTTTGTCCGACGCCGCGGCCTACGAGCCCATCACTCAGCGAGGAGTCACCCGCACAGATGCCGTCCCCGAGGGGCGCGGGCCGTACGCCCCCCCCCCCCCCCCCCCCCGACGCTCTGATGGAGCGAGGGGCCTGGCCGGCCGGGGCTGATTTGCCAGCGGGATCACAGACGCCACTCGGAGGCCGGAAAGGGGGTTAGCCCCGTTTTTACAGCCAAACCACACGGACGTGGTGGACGGGCTCGGGGACGGGGAACACGGGACTCCTGTCGCCCCCGCGTTCAGGGTGGCACGCACGCGACACGGCGGGGCCCGTGTGAGCAGGCCTGAGGTCCGGCCGCCGTGGTGACCTGTTTTCTTGTCGGTAAAACGGCATCGCTGGCCGGTGTGTTCCGGAAAAGGGGCCGTGTCTGGCCCGTGCTACGTGCTCTTTGTATATCATCTTATTCAGGCGTCCTCCGACCACGGCCCGCGGGCCACAGGCGGGTGTTTTTGCCGTTTTGTTTTTTTACTTCAAAATGAGATATGTGCAGTGTGCATAGGAATTTGTTCATAGTTTTTTTAAACTATAGTCCGGCCCTCCAGCGGTCTTAGGGACAGTGAACTGGCCCCTGTTTAAAAAGGTTGAGGACCCCTGGATTAAATCCTCTCAGCTCAGGATTTAAAATATATTTTATTGATTTCAGAGAGGAAGGGAGAGGGAGAGAGAGAGACATCCATGATGAGAGACTCCTGGATCAGCTGCCTCCTGCACGCCCCACCCTGGGGATGGAGCCCCACAACCCGGGCCTGTGCCCTGACCTGGGAATCGAACCCTGACCTCCTGGTTCCTAGGTCGACGCTCCTCACGGAGCCACGGGGGCCGGCGGTGTGGAGTTTCCCTAACGGTTGGAGTGACGCGCTGGCTTCTCCTCGTGGCCTGCAGGAACGCCCACGAACCCCGCACGCCAGCGGGCCCCGGGAACCTATGCATACACCCCAACACGTCCCGACAGCCCCGCCGGCTTCGCACACCCCGAGGACGTCCATAAATTACCTTAAAGGCCTAATAGATCTCCACGGCCACCCGCATTGATCGGGTGTCAGGGATGAAATATTGCATTTCAGCTCCGACGGCCTCCCGCAGGAGACGCGGGGGCGATAATTGAGCCTCCTGCAGCGCGCCACGGGCGACCCCGCGGTTCCGGGGGGCCAGCCGCTTCCGGGAACCATTGGCCAGGACGTGGGCTCGGGCCCCGAGAGTGGACAGTGCTCCCCGCCCTGCCACCCGAGGGCCGTGCCCCCCGCAATCAGATTCCGTGTGTGAAGGCCAAGAGTCCGCCTCGGGGAGCCGGTCCCGCAGAATCCTCTCCGTGTCAGCGAAGCCGAGTCTCTGGCAAAGGGTCGCAGCTCCGAATAAAAGGGGTCCTGCCCTGGCCGGTGTGGCTCAGTGGGTAGAGCGTCGGCCTGCGGACGGAAGGGTCCCGGGTTTGATTCTCGGTCAAGGGCGCATGCCTGGGTTGCGGGCTCGATCCCCAGGGTGGGGCGTGCAGGAGGCAGCCGGTCCATGATTCTATCATTGGTGTTTCTTTTTTTTTTAAATATATTTTATTGATGTCAGAGAGGAAGGGAGAGGGAGAGAGAGAAGCATCCATGATGAGAGAGAATCATGGATCGGCTGCCCTCCTGCACGCTCCACACTGGGGATGGAGCCCACAAACCGGGCATGTGCCCTGACCGGGAATCGAACCGTGACCTCCTGGTTCCTAGGTCGACACTCAACTCGAGACGGTGGTGCCCAGGCCGATCATGCCTGGAGTCTCTCGTTGGCATGCATTTGGGGAAACGGCTTTTATCGGGAGTTTTACTGAAAGAAATCCACGCCCCAGACGGATGACTCGGCAAAAATACGTGTTTAAAAAAAGCCTCCTCCCCCTTCGCCACCACACGCACACGCGCGCACACACACACACACACACACACACACACACCACACACACCAGACGGGAAGGGTGTTCCGTGAGGGCGTGGCCAATCTCAGCTCCTGCACGTGACATCGCTGGCATGAGGCCACGATCTCCTGTTTCAGGGGCTGATGCTCCGCCTGAAAACACTGCTCCCACTTCTAAAGGGGGGGGGGCGCTTTTTCAATTCCTCGCTTTAACTCAGCGGGCGAATTCCTGTGGTTTAACCTACGGGAAAACTGGGTCTGAGGAGTACAGTGCGCATAAACACGCACACATACACACGCACATTCACACGCACACACATGCCTCCACGCACACATGCATACTGCACACCCTTGCACACATACACATGCACACATGGGGGTACTGCACACCCTTGCACACACACATGCCTATGCACACAAGCATGTGCACCGCACATGCTCACATGCATACACACACATGCACGGGCACGCACACACGCAAGCTGTGTGTCCCCTTTGCCCTCAGGAAAGTGACATCCGATTCCCCGCGCCCGTGGACAGTTGGCAACGGACATCAAACCGCTCTCCGCCTCCCAGGACCCGGCGGAGGGTCGTTCCCGTGACTGGCCGCCCCGGAGAGCGGCGAGGAGCGGAGGGAGGACACGGTGTGGATCCAAGGTCAGGACAGCGGGGCCTCGTTAACGAGCCGCCGCGGGGACCGGGGACCGCGCCGGGCCGACCCAGTGGGCAGCGCTGGTGCCGACAGGCAGGAAGCGGAACCCGTGGAAGACGAGACGACGGCCCGTCCCGTGGTACAAAGACCCACATCCGGCTTCTGTGACCACGAGAGCCGGCTTCCAACCCGCCTGGCGGCGCCGCGCAGGCCGGCCGGCCGGCCGGGGAGGGCCTGGGCCCAGCCGTCTGGTTCGCCGCCGCCCTGGCCCTGCTCCCGGCTGTGTCGTCAGGCCACGGGCTCCCGCCCCAGGCGCCCTGGTCCCGGGAGAACGCTGTTTCCCCGCGTGAGCTTCTGTGACAAAGTGTTTTCAAAAAAATCCATAGAAGCCGGAAAAAAAAAAATCCCACCAAGCTGATCCCATTCCCACCTCGTTATTCTGGGGGGACTCAGCAGGGCCCCCCAAATGCCGTGCCTGGCGTGCGCTGGAGGGTCCACAGGGTGTCGAGCTGGAGAGACGAGGGGTGCGAGGATGTGCCTCCGTTCAGGGTCGGCCGGGCTCCCACCGCCCGCACAGCCCGTCGGGGCGGCTCCCAGACCGTCGAGGGGCGGGCACGGGGAAGGCCTGTCTCCGGAGAGATGGGCGGGGTAAGTGATGGCAGGCGTGAGGGGGGGAATCAGACTCACACCCAGTTCACGGTGCTCGGTTTTTAACGGTGTTTTTATTGATGTGAGGACAGGGTACAATGTTCCACGCTAGCATCCGAGTTTTCTCCGTCTGTGGATCGGAAGCTTTACAACAAAACAAAAGTTTTTCACAAAAGAAGTCCGTGTGACCGTCTATGGGCACACGAGGCACAGAGCGGCGGGGCCGGGGGGGGGGGGGGGATTAGGCACTTGCGGGTGATACACATAATACATTCACTGTCGAGGGGGAAAACATTGCATGTGAGTAACATTTTGGCTAAAATAAATATCGTGTTCACATGAGCAGCCTCGCCTGGAGCACATGGGCACGGGAACGGGGTCCCCGGGGAGGGAGGGGGGGACACGCGGGAAGCGCGGGGGCACCCCTGAATTCACACACATTGCACGCGGGGGGGGGGGCGCTTCGTTTCCACAGGGACACCCCTCGGCCACCACCCCGGCCGTCGGCGCACACACCGGCGTCACCCGCGTCACCCAGGGCCCCGGGGTCTCCATCGGGCTTAGAACCGGGGGCGCCTTTCCTTTTCCCGCCCTCGGATCAAGTCCAACGTTTGGCCTAATCGGCACGCAGCTCCCCCAGACACAGAAGTAAGTACGTGAAGGCGACATCGGACGGGCGGTTATGACGCCGGAAACTCCCGATGGCCTTCGCGATGATCCCGCTCGAAATCAAACTGTTTTCTTCACACGTGGTCTCTTCAGAAGTACGGGCGTGACGGGAAGTTTCCTCGTGTAGAAAATGACCGTGGGCTTCCCTGACCGTTCGATGCCCCCCCCCCCCCACCTCTCCCCGAGTCGCTGAAAAGAGCAGCTCACACCTCCGCTCAGGAGCTTTAAGCACCGAGAGGGGTGCGGCCGATGCGTTTCAGATCGGGGATTTTTAGAGATTGCAAGAGAAGGGAGGGTACAGGTTTCCCAGCCAAGGACACCTCATCTCGCCAACCCCGTCGCCTTCAAGTGAACACCGGCCCCCGGGCGACAGAACCCACCCTCCCCGGGGCCGGGGGCCGGGGGCGGGCGAGTGTGTGGGCGCCCAGGGCGCGTGTCAGCTGTCAGTCGGGCACTGGGACCTGGGGAAGCAGGCAGTCAGCCCGCGGGCCTCTCCCCAGATCGGCCCCCTCGTTCCCGGGCGCCGTCCCCGACGAAGACGCACCGATGAGGATGCGGGGGCTGGACGCACCGGGGAGAGGCGGGGTGCGTACGTGGGGGGCGCCCTTTGCACCGTTAAAGTGAACACGTGACTTGAATGTATGCCAGTGGCCGCAAGAGAAATACTTACAGGAAAGCACAGCGCCCATCCGCTAGAGGGCGCTGTTCTCCCAAGACGCGGGCAGGAGGGAGGATCCCAAGGTTGCAGCAAGGTCGCAGGGTGGCACCGCGTCCCCTGGCGGTGACGGCCACTCTGGTCACCGCTCACACGGGGCGCGCGCGGGGAACAGACGTGCCCGCACAGCATCCACGAAGCGCCGCCCTCGCCCTCCTCACGCCTGGATGCGGCACGTGCTCGGAGCTTCGCCACAGAAATGTCCGCCTCCCCAAATCCGTCCCACGCTGGCTCTCCCTCCTTCACGCACATGCTGAGTTACCGCCTCGCCGCCCGCACAGAACCGCACACACCTCCCTCCCTCCCCTCCAACAACCGACACACACACGTGCAGACGGCCGGCTGGGCGAGGTTAGGGAACGGTCCTCCATCCCAGGCCAGTGCTGGGACACCAAACCCTCTTCGGGGGGGGGGGGGGGGGGCCAGGCGGGCAGGCTGTGACACTCGGGGGGAAGATGCACGTCGGACATAAATAAGAAAGGAACCGGAGAGTGTGAACGGTTTTCTGAAGGGGACCGACGAAGTGCCCATCAGATCCGTGAATAAAAGCGTGGCTTACGCTCCAGAGCACGGCTGCGGGTTAAGCCTTCAGGTGACAAAGGAACCGAAAGACAGCACTGCGAGATTATTTAAAGGATATTTTCAAATGTACAAACAATGACAAAAACACAGAGAACCCTCGGAACGCGCCCCCTCCGAGGTTGCCGCCACGCCAGCCACGCCACTCCTTAACCACAGCCAACGGGGTCGTGGTCACCGTTTTAATGCAGCGAGGACGCCAAAGGTGGGACACAAAACCAAACGGGGCGGGAACTCTTCAGTGTCTGACTCGCGTTTTGTCCCCAAACGTTCTCACAATCAGAGTTGCCTTTTGAACGTGTACGCGAAGCGTGTTAACTGTTTCTCCCACGGCCGATGTCGACATTTCTCTTCCCAATTGTACTGCAAAAGCCACAGCGCTAAGGACGGAAACACATATTCCAACTTTTAGAGAGAAAACGACCCCCCGAGTTCACCATCGTGTTCACGTCGATGTCCGCGAGCCCCGGACGCCCGCGCTGGCGGCGTCTCCCCCGCGAGGGCCAACAAGGCTCCTCCGGAGAGACCTCTCCGTGAGGCTCCGGTCTTCAGCCACGAGAACCAGCCTGTCCCGTCTCCTCTCCCAACATGCAATCTGATTATCCCGCGGTCACCGGGTTTGGCGAGAAGGCGGCTGGCGTGGGGACAAATGAAGCTTATCTGAGAACTGGGGAAGGGGCCAAGCGCAGGAGCTCTGAGTCACTTCGCCCCCAGACGAGAGGACGCCGGGAGGTCCGAGCCGCAGGAAACACTCCGGAGCGCGGGCTGTCCACGCCCCGGCGCTCAGCTGCTCGCGGTGCACGCGTGCATCCTCTTGGCCACGTCGTACACGTAGGTGATGTCCGGCCGCTTCTCGGGGTCGGGGTTGATGCACATGTTCACCAGCTGCCGGAGCTGCGGGGACAAAGGCAGGACACTGAGAACCGGGGCCCCTCACCGAGACGGACGGGCCGGCGCGGCGGGACGCGGAGGGAAGCCAGCGCGTGTCCTGGCTGCGTGCTCCTCTGACCCGAGACACACGTGACTCATGGAGGACTTCATCCCCTCCCGGTGGAGGGCCCGGGGAGTCCGCACAGGTGAGCGTCCGGGGCAGGCAAAGGGCACTTTCCACGGGAGATGCCGCCCCCTGCGGCCACACGGACGGACCTGGAGGACGTCACGCCGAGCGAGAGGTCGGACAGAGAGAGTCAGGAAGCGTGTGGTTCCCCTCAGAGGGGGGACACAAAACTGAAAACTACAACTGAACGAAGAAGAAAAACAAACAAAAACTCACACAGACCACAGTGTGCTGGTTACAGAGGGGGGGAGGATGGGGGCAGTGGAGGGTAAAGGGGGTGAAATCACTGGTGACGGAAGGAGACCTGACTTTGGGGGGTGGGCACGCAGTGCGATAGGCAGATGACATGGCATTGCACACTGGAAACCAAGTGGCCTTACTAACCAGCGTCACCCAATACATTGAATTTTAAAAGAGGCCGTGTCCACCATCAGCAGCCAGATTCCTCTGCCTTGTACATAAGCCTTTAGGAATAATTCAGATTTTTCGAAAACCTGCAATAACTCTCTCTGGTCAGTGTACCAGCGCTTGTGAAATCACCATGATCTCGTCACAGTCATCGAGTCTCCCTCTGAGAGGGGCTATGATGCCCATGGATGCTCCTGCGACAGAGCAGAGGACAGCGCTAGGAACCCTATCTTTTCTCCACGGTCACCCCCTCTCTCCCCCCCTTCCTCAGTCTCCCCTGAGCCTCGGTGCCCAGGCCCTGCAGGCCCACGGGCGGGCGGCCAGGCCGATGGCCAGCAGTGACCACCAGGAGCAGGGCCAGCGGCTGGAGGGAGCGCCCAGGAGGAGGGGCCAGTGGGCAGGCAGGCAGGGGGCAGGCGGGGGCAGGCGGGGGCAGGCAGGGGGCAGGCAGGGGCAGGGCAGGACACACGCCCAAGTCTGGTTCTGAAGAGACCCCGCCGGCCTGGTAAAGACGGGGAGAGGGCGTTTCAGAAAGAGGCCACGGTGCCCTAAAAACACGAGACCCACTGAAACCCTAGGAGAATTGGGAGGGGGGGAGGAGCTACAGAGCCCGTTACCGTTTGGCCATAAAGCTGACGGCTACGGGCCTGGTCTCGGTTACAAGCTCATTTTCACCGTGCCCGGTGTGACCCACACTGGGAACTACCCCGACGTGGACTGGAACGACCGAGAGCCCTGTCTGCCAGCAGAGCCGTCGTTGACGCCCTGAGCGTGGCCGCGGGACCGGCGTGGCTTCTCCCACAGGAACACGGAGTGACGGTTGCACAGGCCGCGTGGGGAGCCCACAGGAGGGGACACCCGCTGGCCACCTGCTCGCCCAGCCCCCGCCCCGGGCCGCGTCCTCGTCAGTCGCACCTCTCGTGCCGCGTTCCTCTGGAAGGAGCTGGCCTCCGTGTGACCGGGCAGCACAGCCTCCTGCTCACCGGGCCCAGGACCCACGGGACCGCGGGAGGAAGGTGCTGCCCGTGGGAACCACCGTGGAGCGAGGAGGAGGCCGTTCCTTCCGACCGGGACCTTCTACGGGGCGGCCCCGCGGACTCTGGTGTCTGCCCGGGGGCTGGGCGCGCGGCCGACCTCACACTCGGCGGCCAGAACGGCCCGCTCCCCCCACCGGCTCCATCATTAAATCCTGCTGGAGGTCACCATGGCAACCGCCCGCTGCGCCCGCACCTCCTCATCAGCAGCGTGTGAAATGCAAATGCGGGCGTGGAAATTAGTGCGGGAGCCGGGAGCCGCGGAGGAGGCAGGCGCGTGAAATATTCATGCGGCGGAGGGAGGCGGCGTGAGTGACACAACAAAGGGCCGGCCCGACACGCGGCGCCGCGCCGATGCGCTGTGCAGGGCCGTTTCCTCTACCCCGGCCCCGACAGCCATTCGGAGCGGCTCCCGGGCCGCACACCGTCCGACAGAGAGGACTCTTCCAAACCGGCCTCACGGCCGCACGCGTGTCCACGCGAACGACCCGAACGCAGACGCTGTGGACACGGAGCCGGCGGCCCGGGGGCTCCATCACCCCCAGAAAGAGGCCGGGGGCTCGCAGACGGCACAAGCCCTCTGGGGTTCGCTGTGCAAGCGCGGGGCTCCAGTTCCCGCATCGACAGGAACGGGACGGGGCCCTGCGTGCGAACAGGACGCGGGCGGCCCACCCCCAGCGAGCACCAGCGCTTTATGCTGCCCCTCCGCTCCGTCCCCCTCCGGCACACAGGACCCGCTCCTGAGGGGCCCTCACCGCGTCCTCGGCGCCCCCCAGCTCCCGGGGGACGGGAACAGGCCCCACGCCAGGCTGACGGAGGCCGCTGCTCCGCGTGTCTCCTGCGCCGGTGACATCACGCCGGGCGCTGACGTCAGGAGGGAACGGCTAAATGGCCATGTCTGAGGCCGACACGGGAGAGCTGAGGCGCCCGGACGGCTCATGCCAACGGGCTCCCCAGGCTCAGGCTCGAGGTCCGGGAGGTAGAGCCTTCCACAGGCCCCCCAGCCCCGTGCACGTCTCCCAGGGCCACAGCGGGAGCGAGACCCGCCATGGGAGCCCGCGAGCGGCAGGAGGCGGGACAGGACGGGGGCAGAGAGGGAGGGGGGAGCCGACAGCATGAGGCTGGGGACGTGTGGCCGAGAGACGCCCATTTCGTTCTGGGAAGACACGGACAGGAGCGGGTTCTGCCAAGAGGGACGTGCTGGCTGCCTGTAGCTCGGAGGGTGAGGAGGGCGGAGCTGCCCCATGAAGAGGGCCCTGGGGACACGGGGACACGCGGACACGCGGACACGGGACCAGCAGCCTGGGCCTGAGCCGGGGCTGAGCCCTGACTGCCCCTGGCGGGTCCCGTCGCAGCCCCAGTGGCCGCGTCTACACCACTCCATCCACGGAGCCGCCAGGGAACGGAGCGGGGAGAAGGGCTGCCCCGCCGCCCGCACTGCAGCCCCGTGCTGGGGGAGGGGAGCACCCTCAGTCGGCGCGAACAGACGGACGGACGGACAGACGGACGCCACGAGGGCTGAGCGCTCACCTCCTCCGAGTAATGGTCGGAAGGCAGCGGCGGGTAGTCGCACTGCTCGATCTTCTTGCACAGCGAGTACAGGTTCATCTTGTCGCCGTAGAAGGGGCTCTGCAGGGCGGCCATCTGCAAAAGGCCCGAGACACCAGGTGGTCAGAGGGCGCCGCCCGGGACCCCCGCTCCCCGGGCCGGACACAGCGACAGACCCTCACACTGCGCGGGCCGCTGGCTTTCACCGATACCCCTCCTGCCATTATCTGGGAACCTCCAAAAACCTTACTTCCGTGTTTGGTTGTTAGTTTTCCACATTTAAAATCCCCTGAAAGGGAGAAATGGTTATCATATATTTATGTACATGTGCAACACAACATTGAGACAAAGGACATAAAGTAATTGAGATTCGTTGTAACTAGTTGCCATCAAAGCAACTAGTATTACCTCATGACTAACCAGACCCGACGGTCTACACAGAGTGGGCAGATTATGATGATCTCTGAATGCATAATAACCTGGCCACTCAGTGTGTGTGTGTGTGTGTACACACACACACACACACACACACACACACACGTATATTAGAGGCCCGGTGCATGAATTTGTGCATGGCTGGGGTCCAGCCAGCCTGTCCAGAGGGAGGGGACATGGGCGGTTGGCCGGCCTGCCTGCTGGTCGAACTCCTGGTGGAGGGGACAATTTGCATATTAGCCTTTTATTCTATAGAATAGGCACCGAGCGGCCAGATTATTATGCGTTCAGAGATCATCATCTGGCCACTCCGTGTACATTGAACACATAACGGCCGGAACAGAACTAACAGCGCCGTGGCTAAAGCTGAACGGTCACAGCAGTGGCTCAGGGAGGATGATGGGCGCACGGCTCTCGCATCCCCGTCCTGTGGGAAAAGGGTCCCACCCAAGTCCAGCACCTGATCTGCAGTGACCTGGAACTTTCTTTCCCTTTGAAAGCGTCTCAGAAAACCATTAAATACGCCCCAAAGCTCCACACCTCACAGCCACTACGTCAAGGCGCCCACGTGAGGTTTTTAATGCAGGAAAAAGGAAAAAATGACCCAAGGAATGAGCAGCTCTTAAAAAGGCGTTACTGAATTCAAACCGATTCCCAGGCAGGGCTCCAGGTGGGCATTTCAAGTGCACGCGAGGACGCGGTACGCAGGTTACAAACTCAAACTCGGTTTCGAATGTTGGCGTCCCGTTCCACGCCGTGGCGGCTCGAGGCGCAGCAGCGAGGGTGCGGGCGAGCGGGGCCGCCCGAGCCAGTCACCCCTTTCCGCATGTGCTGATCCGCCGGAGCGTGGGGACAATGTGTACACTCCCCCGACAGGGGTGCGTGTGAAACACGCTGGTCCGCGCTGTGCTACTCAGGAGCGTCGGGGGGACGGCCACGCGGAACGCTCTCGTCTGTCTGCGGGGGCCCGGCTTTAACCCCTTCGGTGCCTCGGCCAGGAGGGCCGGCCCGGAGGCCCAGCCTGCATCTTATATAAGATCCCACGGTCCTGCACAGAACACCTCGGAACAGCGCCCCAGGGAGAGGGGAGAGGAAAATCCCAATGTCCCCGTCCCCGATCACGGAGGACAAACACTCCATGGGAAGGAAATTTCTAAAAGAGGAGCTCCAATCATAATCACGTGTTTTTGTGTTCAAATCACAAGGACAGCCCCAGCTGGTGTGGCTCAGTGGATAGAGCGTCGGCCTGCAGACAGAAGGGACCCAGGTTCGATTCCGGTCAGGGCACAGGCCTAGGTTGCGGGCTCGATCCCCAGTGGGGGGCATGCAGGAGGCAGCCGATCCATGATTCTCTCTCATCATTGATGTCTCTCTCTCTCTTTCTCTCTCTCCCTCTCCCTTCCTCTCTGAGATCAATAAAAAGATATTTACAATAAACGCCAGGACACTGCCTGGTAAAACAGGACACTGCAGACTGGGCTGAGTGTGCAAACGGCTCCGTCCACGGGCAGGGCCCCCACGCCCGCGCCAGGGGCTCCTCGCAGGACGAAGCGCGGGCCCTCAGGGGTTAACAGGGACGGCGTGTTCTCACGCATCTCCTGCTCTGACAGATGAAAAATGTCAACTGTCCTGTTTTTATTTTCCAGCTCGTGCACTATTCATCTGGCTCATTAGTGCCGCTCGGCGCAGCCCTGACAGCTGCGCGCCCTCTCCTCCCGGCAGCTGAATTTTTCAGGCTAATTTGATCCTCGGCGCGGAGCCGGCCGCGGGGGTGATTGACGTGCTCCCTGACCTCCGGGGTCCGGCGCCCCTGATTAGTATTCCGGGGCCGTCGTGGGGCCGCGGGCCGCTGTCTGTCTGGGCCGGTGGCAGCTCTCTCCTTTTTGAACTGGAAGCCACCGACCTACCACCCGGCGGAGGCAGCCGCTGAGCGGAACAATGCAGGAGCGTGTAAAACCTCCTTTTCCGTGTAAAGGTCCCTGTAGCCACGGCGGCATCTTGGTTTTAATTAGTCGTCTACTTGGTTGCATATCAATTAAAACGGTGCTGCGAGGTGTGTGGGTTTATTTATTTTATTTTTTTCTTTGAGGTCTCGGGAACATTTGAAAGTCTAATTTTCTGAGTTTCAGAGACATTTTGAGCAAAGGCTCCGGGGCATCCTGAGCGGGACACCGTGTGAGACCCGAGCCATCGCACGGCCGGTTTTAAAGGCGCACTGCCCGGGGTCTCCAGAACGCGCTGCTGGACCCTAACTGGGAGCAGATGCGACACAAATGTGCAGGAACTCTCTAGAAGAATTCCAGCTCCCCCGAACGACCCGCTCGCAAACGCACCGACATGGAAGCTAATGACCACGGGACACACACCTCATTTCAAAATCGCCACGGCCGGAAGCCAGCGGGCGGAGGAGTGGCCACCAAAGTCAGCATTCGGTGGGGACCCTGCGGGACACAGAGGACACGCCCCCCGGGCTGACCCGGGTGCGGAGGACGGCCCGGTCCTGACCCTAAAGAATCCTGCCAACTCCCCCCCAGACTCCTCCGACTCCAGGCGAACTTTCCCTTTTCGCTGGGGCCCCTCGGGGACTCGCTCTGAGGCTCCTTTTCGGGCTGAAAGGCCGGTGCTGCTGTGACGTCCGAGGCTGCGGGAGGAGTCTGAGGTCGAAACGGGCAGTAACGGCATTCGCACGGCAGCGACCGATCGGTCACCTCATAACCAAGCCGGCTCTTTAACACTGAGCCAGCCTGAACAAAATGCCCCGAGTGTGAGTAACGTCACCTGCACCATACAATACTGTTATGTCCCCGACTGTAATTGTTCGTGATACACGTTATCCGGGATACAGCTGAGAACATTGAAAAGTCCCTTCTTTTTAAGTCATCATTAGTCACTTAGGAGGGGGAAGAAAATAAGTCGTCTCAGAACCAATAGCCTCTTTGACACGGGGATGTGACCCGCACGCAGTGAAACAGCAGCTGAAGGTCAGGACTCCCGTTACGGGGCCGACAATGAGCCGACGCCTTGCCGTGCGCACATCCCATCCCGGCGTAAGAGGCCGAGGGACAGGACAGGGAGGAAGTGCCCGGCCTCCACGCGCCCACTCCGCCTTCCTCGGGAGATGCTGACACAGGAGGGGCCTCCGTGGCTCACCCCTCGTCTTACTTTACTGCAGGAGTCGCTTGGCCGTGGGCTCGTTTGGAAATGACGGCGCTGGCGCGAAGCCTTTAACCCGGGAGACGCCTCTGCAGCGCCGGCTGAAGCCCACTCCGGCGCCCGGCTCGGGGGGAGGCAGGTGGGCTCACCCCCCGCGCCGCCCGCCTGGGTTCCGCCCGCCCGGCAGAGGGTGCGGGAGGATCGCCCGCAGGACTCCGTGTCCCCGTGGGGAGCGGTCAGCGGCCGCCCGGCACAGAGCACCACGCCGAGCGGACAATACAAATGGCTCCTCGTGGAAGTGGAACCGGGAAGGGCCTGTCGCCTGCTGTCCTTAGAGCCCAATGACTCCACGTAAAGGGAGAAAATAACGGGGTAAAGGTCTCTCCTGTTGCTTCTGTACCTTAAACCCATCCCATTACCCCTCTCCTGCAATGCACGGATCAGCCAGCTTTGTCACAGATGACAAAAGTATATTTTCATAAATAAGATGTGCTGAAAACATCGTATCAACATAAAAAAAACATTAAAAAAATAAAATTCTCACCAAAAGGAAAGTAATCTAAAAACGTGTTAAAGAAGTGAATGTGCAGGAACAGTCACCAAATTCCATTATAAAAGCAGTGACCACGCCCAGGGATTCATGATTAAACGTTAATTCTTACTCAGCACCCGGGCCACCACCGGTGCCCCCTGTGAGGACAGGGGACGCAGGACAGCGAGGAAGACACGGGCGCACGAGCGGAGCAGGACCTACCTCGTACAGGAGGCAGCCCAGAGACCAGATGTCCGACTTGAAGTTGTAGCCGTTCTCGTGTATTCTCTCGGGAGACATGTAGTACGGGGTGCCCACTGCAAAACACCAGACGAGACAGCAGGGCGCAGGTGAGGGTGCGGCCGGTTAGAAACCACACTCACGTTTCTGCATCAAACACGTCACCAAACCTCGCACTACAGTCAGAACCCCGTTTCTGAGAACACGGGACCCTTTCCAACCCTCTCTCCTCCCAGACCCGTGAACAGCAGAGTCAATCGGACTCATCAGCTCATAGAGAAACACCCTGAGAACACGATGGGGCCCACGGGTCCCCCTCACCGCCTGCCTGGCGCCCACTTTGGAAAGACGGGGTGAGGGCCACGCCTGTGCAAGGCCCCGGCCCCGGGAACTGCGGCGTCACGCCACGGAGACGCTGGGGGACCGGGAGGCCCAGGTGCCGATGGCTCTGTCTGCTCCGACGTGCTGATGCCTTTCTCTTTCTATGGCCGGTTCAGATCATGTTACCACAACCAACGTCCACATGACACGGAAGCCTTCGTTAAACATATTTTTTACAAAACACGCATGCTTTCTCTTAACATTTAAGTTACACACATCTCACATACGTGTTCACGTGTAAACTAAGTGGGCTACTCACTGCTGAGGGACACACGTCCCGTCACCTCGGGAGAAGCGGGAGGGGAAGGTCGGTCACTAACTGGATGAATTCAAAGCTAACTGCTGGGCACCGGCCTGGGGGTCCTGCGCCCTCTCGCTCTCCGAGTGCGCCTGCGGGCGGGACCGGGCTGTGCGGCCCAGGGCTCTCGTGGGCGCCGGGAGCGGGGCCTCCTCTCCTAACAGGTCCACCCTTCCCTCTCGCCGCCCGGCAGAGGCCGCAAAGCCTCAACGCTCAGGAAACCCGAAGTACATCCCCCGTAGCGATGTGCCCCCCGCACGTCAAATGAATGGACACCGAATTCTTCCCTGAGCCCTCTCCCTACACCGCGTGGCAGCTGTGTGTTACTGCCACGGCCTGCAGGATGCTGTGACTTCTGGGGACAGCTGGCCCAGGGCCGGGCGGGGCGGCTGGGCAGCGCCCGGATCAGACCCAGCGTGTGGGAGGGGCCTGAGGCCGCGGAGGCAGCCTCCACCCGAGGGCGGGGATTCGTGGCTGGAGGTAACGTGGGGTCCATTCTACTATCTGTAGCAGGTACCTGTGTCCTTTAACCTCCCGACAGGAGTAAAAGAGGACGTAAACGTCATCATAAAAAACAGAGGAAGGCTAACGATAAAGGGAAATTGCTAACAACAGACGATGCTATCTTTTTTTTTTAATTACACTGAGACACTTATCCAAATATTTTTTAAATGTTCATGACATGCACTGACTTATTCCAGCTCCGTGGTATACATCCGCTCACGGCAATAAAGGCGCTCTGAGGTGTACCCTCCCCACAACGGAGACCGCCTTAAGGTCTACAGAACGCTGGGGAGACCAAACACCCGCCAGCTCGCCGCTGCGTGGACTGCGTGACCACACGGCTCCGTGTTAGCAGAACACGTCCCACACCTGCTCCCGGCTGGGGGGCGGGGCTCGAGCAGCTTCCTGAGAGTCACCTCTGCTCCTTTCTGAGAGAGGGGGCGCTGGGCAGGCGGGGAGGGGGTCAGAGGTGACAGCTAGTCCAGTGTGGGCCGGAGGGCACACAGGTCGCTCTGAGCCTGGCACTGAACACAGCGTCTCAGGCCCTGGCCCTCGACACGCGGCTGAGAAACCGCGTCCTTCCTCCGGAGTCGGCGCCTGGGAGCCAGGACAGGCCCCGGGTCCGTGGCCCCGATCTGCCCGCTCAGCAGCGGTGTCCACCCCCCTCCCGCCGTAAAGGGTCACGCACAGTGCGAATCAGACACCTCCGCCCAGCGCCGCCGTTCCCCTCCAGAAAGGACGCGAGTTCAAAACAAGCCACTGAGCGGGGCCACAGGTCAGACTGCACGTCCGCCTCCTTCGCGGCTGGGACCCCACGGTCGCCACGGGAGGAGCTGGGGTGGGAGGCGGGGGAGTGGCCGCAGGCGGCGCCCGGCGCCCAGGATGAAGCTGCTCTGCTGCCTGTTCAGAGCCCGGCCTTCCCAGCTGGAGCCGGAGGCAGACACACCGGGAACCGTGAGGCCCGGGGGAGACTCTGGCTCCGGCCTGGGCGATCAGTGACAAGAGGAAAACGGGAGAACGCCAACACGTGGCGACCGCGCAGAGAACAAAGAGGAAATCGCGATGTGCCCGAGACCGTGCAGCCAGCACCCGCCTCCTTGGTCCAAAGCGGCATCAGTTCCAAGAGGGAAGCCCATCGCGATGCAGCCTCACCTCGGGAAACAAGGAAACCTCCAGCGAGCACCCACCTTCCATCCAAAGGAGCCAGGAGAGGCCCGGAGTCAGCAGAAGAACGGGAGCATAAAGACCACAGAGGAGACAGGTTGCAGGCCAAAAACACAGGAAAAGTGTCCATGGAAGTAAGAGCCGGTTCTTTGAGAAGAAAAGCAAGATTGGCCCTAACTGGTCTGGCTCAGTGGATGGAGCGTCGGCCGGCAGACTGAAAGGTCCCGGGTTCGATTCCGGTCAAGGGCATGTACCTTGGTTGCGGGCACATCCCCAGTGGGGGGTGTGCAGGAGGCAGCTGATCGATGTTTCTCTCTCATCGATGTTTCTAACTCTCTATCCCTCTCCCTTCCCCTCTGTAAAAAAAAAAAATCAATAAAATATATTTTTTTTTAAAAAGAAAAGCAAGATGGATAAACCTTTAGCCAGACTTGCCAAGAAACAAAGAGAGAGGAGGCCAAAATAAAGAAAGCCAGAAATGAAACGGGGAATTGCAGCGGACACCACAGAAACACGACGCGTCATAAGGTCACCAGGAACAGTCATGTGCCATCGTCAGGACAATCTAAGAAATGAATCAACTCCTAGACCCATGCCATCTTCCAAGATGAACTCATGAAGAAATCCCGAGTAGACTCATTAATAATGAAATTAGATCAGTAATAAAATAAAACTCCCAACAAACAAACATCAGGTCCAGATCGCTTCACACGTGACTTCTACCAAACATTTAAAGAAGGATTAAGTGTCCTCCAAATTATCCCCCAAAATTCCAGATAAACGAGCTTCCAAACTCGTCCTGCGGGGCCAGCAGTACCCTGACACCAAAGACACGGAAACACAGACAGACAGACATACAGACAGGCCCCAATTCCTGAAAAACAGGGGTGCAAAAATCTCCCACAAAATGTCAGCTCATCAAATTCGAAAATACATTGGAAAATCATAATCACGACCAAGTGGGATTCATTCCAGGGCTGTAAGGATGTTTGAACATCCACAGCTTGACCCACCACAGCAACAAAACACGGAATTAAAATCCATACAGCACTTTAATAGATGCCAAAAAACAAACAAAAAAAAACATTTCACAAAACTCAACACCAATTTCTGGCAAAAACTCTCAGCAAAGTGGGCACAAAGGAAACGCACTCAACTCAACAGAGGCCATCACAGAGGACAGGCCTGCAGCTCACGTCATCCCCCGCGGTGCAAGGTTGACAGCTTTCCCCCAAGATCAGGATGCCCCCCCAAGATCAGGGAAAGACCAGGATCCCGCCCCCCCCACAAGATCAGGGAAGACCAGGATCCCGCCCCCCCCCCCAAGAGCAGGGAAAGACCAGGATGCGCCCCCCAAGATCAGGGAAAGACCAGGATGCCCCCCCCAAGATCAGGGAAAGACCAGATGCCCCCCCCCCCCAAGATCAGGGAAAGACCAGGATGCCCCCGTGGCCACGTGCACTCGGAGTGTTAGAAGTCCCAGCCACAGCGATCAGACAAGAAAAACAAGGTGAACCGTCCCAGCAGGCGCGACGCCCGGGAAGACGAGGGCCGTCTGCTGAGACCACATTCCTGGCACCACCACGACCGTCACGCTACACAGCGGCCTCCCGTCCGCACAGCACACGCCGGTGTTCAGACAACACGTCCACACACGTTACGCTGTCAGGTCACTCGCCGGGTTATCACACTCTTCGTTCCGTGAAGGTTAAGGAACAACACGTATTCTGTCAGCGGAGAGTAATGTACAATCGAAGGAGGATTCCGTGGCAACAGCTACGAGTCTGCTCACTGGCTCCCCTCTACCAAGAGCCGCGAGAGTGCAGGGAGTGGGGTCCACCCGGGACCCCGGAGCGTCACCTGTCTGACTGGGAGGAGGAGCTGCGTGCGGGCAGCACCTGGCGAGTCCCCCCCCCCCCGCCTACCCCCCCCCAGGAGGGCTGCACCGGCCGGCACCCCCCGGCTCTCACCTAAAGAGTGCGCCGCGGTGGTCTTGGAGCTGAAGAAGCGGCCGAGGCCCAGGTCCCCGAGCTTGACCACGCCCGTGGCCGTGATGAACACGTTGGCCGGTTTGATATCTGCGGACAGAGGCAGGCGGGGGAGGTGAGGCCAGCGGAGCGGCTTTCAAGGATCAAAAATCCCATTTCCTGGTTCAATTTAAAGTGCACCCTACACAGCCAGTCTGTCTGAACCCTGGGCCGGCTGCTTTATTCTGAGCAGTTTTTATACATCCTTACGTTTCTGTGTCCTCAGTCCTCTGCGGCAAATATAATTAAGGCAGCGTGATTCAGGACACGAATAATTTTCATTTAAAACACATTTTCCGCCGAAACCGGTTTGGCTCAGTGGATAGAGCGTCGGCCTGCGGACTGAAAGGTCCCATGTTCGATTCCGGTCAAGGGCATGTACCTTGGTTGCGGGCACATCCCCAGTAGGGGTTGTGCAAGAGGCAGCTGATCAATGTTTCTCTCTCATCGATGTTTCTAACTCTCTATCCCTCTCTCTTCCTCTCTGTGAAAAAATCAATAAAATATATTAAAAAAAAAAAAAGAGTGTTTCCACTCCTCCCTAAATTAAAAAAAAAAAACAAACACATTTTCCCCTTTCCAAATAAACGCTTGTGAAATACAAAGCATACACAAGTGTGTCCCTTCACGACAATTTTAAATAAAATATCTGACTACTTATTGACATATTTACGTAGAATATAAATCACAGCTCTCTATACACATAACTTACGTAGGGTCCTTAGAAACCTTAACTCAGATGCGCATCACTGACCCTTTTCACGCCCATCAAGGGGTCGGTTCTTTCGTGATGGAGCCTCCACGTTACGCCCGACCACGTCACTCCCGGCCAGGACGCCAGGGAGCTGGCGCTGCGCCTGTGAGCCCTGGGCGGCCATCAGTCTCCGCGCATCGGGGAGACCCCTCTTTATGAGCATCGGGGAGACCCCTCTTTATGCACATCGGGGAGACCCCCTCTTTATGAGCATGGGGGAGACCCCTCTTTATGAGCATGGGGGAGACCCCTCTTTATGAGCATCGGGGAGACCCCTCTTTATGAGCATGGGGGAGACCCCTCTTTATGAGCATCGGGGAAACCCCTCTTTATGAGCCCCCTGCACCTGCCTTGTTTCCTTCAACCACCCAGTCGGTGAGCTGCCCAGAAGAGCCGCAGAAAAGAACCAGTCCCCAATCGGGCCTCCCGTACGGGCGCCTCATCCTCGGGAACTGTGACTGGCAGGTAAGTTCCTGCGGGGGCAGCCCCTGTGCCGTGCCGGGCGCACTGACTCCTAAATGGCGGGGCGTCCGGGGGCCGGGGCGCCTACCTCGGTGCATGACGCGGCGGGAATGCATGTGCTCCAGGGCGCTGCACAGCTGCACGAAGTACTTCCACACGGTCCTCTCCGGGATCAGCCTCTTCTGCTTCTTAAAGTGCTGCGGGAGGAGAGAAGGGTGAGGGCTGAAGGCCTCCGGCCGGATTCTGGCCTGCTGACGCCCCTCGGGCCCACGAAAAGCCGGGGGCCGCCGGGGGGCGGGGGAGCCAGGGTTTCACCCGCAGCTCAGTCCGCACAGCCGGCACCCTGCCTCTGCGCTCGCTGTCCACCTGTTCAAGCAACAGCATCTGCACAGACTGAGTTCCTCTCCTGAAAGGAAGACGTCGGGTTTCACTTGAGGAAAAGCCAGAATAAGAATCGAGAACCTGGAGGTGATGATGTTTGTTAAGAGATTCTTGTGCCCTAACTGGTGTTGCTCAGTGGATAGAGTGCTGGCCTGCGGACTGAAAGGTCCCTGGTTCGATTCCAGTCAAGGGCACATGCCTGGGTTGCGGGCTCGATCCTCAGTAGGGGGCATGCAAGAGGCAGCCGATCAATGATTCTGTCTCATCACTGATGTATCTCTCTCTCCCTCTCCCTCTCCTTCCCATCTGTAATCAATAAAAATATTTTTTTTAAAAAGAGAGAGAGATTCTTGTGCTGAGAGAGGTGTCACTGCAGAACCCTTTTAAGTAAATGCTGAGCCACCTTGGTGACTGAAATCCGACTTCGATTATTAAACATTAAAGGGGTTTCGGTTAAAAGCTTTCATAAATATTTCTATTGCACATTACAAGCCAGTCTTGCAGTTCCCTTTGAATGAATGAAACCAAACTCAGTGAAAAAGGGGATGGAAGGCGGGGCCGACGCTGAGCACCAATCGGGATGTGGGGGGTGGGGGGCGCACGCATGAAATGAGCTGCAAACCACAGGTCCAGGTACCTGTCCGTCTCCCACGTGACACCGGCTGGGAGAATACACTAGAAATACGCCCATTCGAAAACAAAACTGCCATGGGTTTGCCACGTAACAGGATCTAGAGCTAGGAACGTTGGGTTAATCATTGTTATAACACACACTGTGGCAATGAACTTACCAGCAACGTGCATGGCTATTACATCAGCAGCTAAAACAATCAGATGACCAGGCGATTAAGAAGCAAATCAGGGCATTGCTAAGAGGGCCAAAACCTCCCGTATCGTGTCTTTGACTGGGGACTGTTGTCAGCATCCGTTTGCATTCCGAGCACCTCTTCTCCACACCATTTCCTCCCAGACCCGGAACGAGCCCAGACCCAGCCTGCCGGCGCCTCCGGATACGAATTAGCTGTCAGAAGACTGGACTCAACAGGAAGATGGGACCAGGCGTCCCTCATCCCCAAACGAATGCCCACGACAGAGCAGCGGATGCTCCAACAGACTCAAACCGTCCTCATCCCCATCCAGCCGGCGGCTCGCTGAGAACGTCCCCGTCCCTGAAGAAATGAACCGCCTACAGGAAAAGGCAGAACGCGTGAAAACCGCCTGCCGACGCGCACTGCGGAAGCCGCTCCCGGACCCGGGCGGTCTGGCTTCTCGTGTTTCTAGGTTCTTCTCGGGACGTTCTGTTTGAGCACAAATCTAAGAGGACGAAGAACCCGGCGTCCGAGTGATGTGACCCGGGAACGTGTGAGTATCGGGTCAGGAACAGGCTTGTGAGGAAGGATCTGATGAGTCTGATTTGATCGTGAATACAGCAAGGGCCGTTTCATTATGTCACTGTCTCTCCCGCTATTATGTCTGCGCTCCTTTAAACGCATGCTTGTTTTTTAAACTATCCTTTCCGTGTAGGAAGACTTCTTTTGAGAAAAGCCACACTGCCGATGAGAAAAGCTGTCTGTGCCGAGGGGGGCACCGCGGCTGCCTCTGATGAGAGAGGACGAGCAGGAACAAGGCGGGAAGAGCTGGATCCTTCTCACGCTGGAGAGACTGATACTGCCACTCCCAGGCAGGACCTGCACAGGCCCCAGTATTTAAAGAAAAGGAGAAGAACCACCTTTGCCTGAAACGTAGTCTAACGTCCGTGCCTTCTGAACGCTCACGCGCTAGTCAAAGGGCATTCCTGCTCAGCCCCTTTCTCTGACAAAGGACAGCGGGGCGAGGACGGACAGTCCCTGGGAGAGGCCGTGGGGCCGAGCTGAGACCGCCTGGCGGTGCCGCGCTCCTCCTCTCCCGCATCAGGCCGAGCGGTGCCAGCACCTGCCGCCGGTGTGCCGAGCCCCTGGTGTGGGACTCGACGGCAGGGCCCGGGCCTCCGGGGGGTGGGGGACTCCTGCGAATAAAGTGCAGTGTGTTTCAGACGGCGCCACCACGTGTGACCCAGGACTCCGGCACCATCCTGGGGGGACGCTGAGGCCGACAGCAGCCCCGTGAGCAGACCCTGTGGGCTCCCTGGCCGTGCTCACGGGTCTGCCCGGTTGTCCGCTTGACCGGGGCCGCCGGACAGTGGAGGGTCCGGGTGAACCACAGGGCAGAGGCACGGAGACAGATGGCACTGCTGGGAGCGCTTACTGCTTTCAGGGTCCAAGGTCAAGAGCCTGAGAGATATCCCGAAGTGGCTCTATTTCCCGGCCTCTGCACTTGAGCAAGTGCAAATAAAGACGTGTCTGCAGACGTGAGCCCCCGCCGCACCGAGAAGGCCAGCAGGATTCACACGTTAGGGCGTTTGCGGATCATCCTTCTCTCCAAAACACTGTTGGTACTTTACCTAATTTTCCAAAGTCTGTGGTAAGAGAAGTCTCCGCCCTCACCCCCAATTCCCACGCCCGGGGTCAAGTCCCCTCCCCTGGCGGAGCCGCCGCGGCCAGGAGAGCAGCGGCCTCCCGTGATGTCATCTCACGCGGCACAGAGGGCACGCGGGGGGGGGGGGGGGAACAGCTGCCATGGGGCGGGCCCTGGCCGGGTGGACACGAGCTCTGGCTGGTACAGCTCTGAGCTGGGCCCCGTCGCCTCCGTGTGAGTCCCCACCCCCGCGTGCATGTGTGTGCGGACACTGAGGAGTGAGATGACGGGGCACGTGGCCCCGGGAACACGTCGGTCCAGCCCAGCGCACAGCACGGAGAGTCCACAGCACACACCGCACCGGGATGCGCCCACCTGCCGTTAGAGCTGTGCTGGCCGGCGACAAAGGACCGGCGATGAGAAACCGGCTCCCTTCCATCCTGAACCTCGTCGGGGAAGCCGCCTCTGACCGCAGCCTCGGGTCCCCCACGGCCCTCATTAGAGAAACACTGAGTGTCTCGGCTACACATGCGAATGCCACGTGTCAGCCGCCCCCGCGTTAATTATTCATCGCGGGGTCTTTGATGCGAGGCGCCGGCTTCGCTCTGGAATCAGACCGGGAGCGATATTTCCTCTTCTCCCCAATTAGGCCGAGCCCGAGACACGGCCATTCCGCGATGCACATGATTTACACGCTCCTCGCGGCGGGGAGCGTCCCTCACGCCAGCACCGCGCGGCCTCCATAAAACACTGTCTCCGCCGCCCTCCGCCGCCTCCATCGAGGGCAGCCACGACCGACGCGCGCTCAGAAAGCACTCGGGAAGTTCTCAGGCCGAGAAGCCACCTCCCCTCTCAGAGCCGCGTCCTCTCCCGCCAGCGCCCGTGGGGCGGAGCGTGAACCAGCAGGACACTGCCCTGTCCGACGGCCACGTGGCCAGCCCGGCCCCTGGAGAAGTGCCGGCAGGCGTGAAACGGGCGCCTTGCACACACCCCCGCCACCAGCCGGGCCCGGCCCACGCGGCCTGGCGAGCAAGCGACCGGCCCTGCAGTCCGTGAGCGCACGTCCGGCGGGAAGCTGGGCCTCAGGGAAACAGGCACCACGGAAAGGCGGCCACTGCGCTGAGGCTGGTGGCTGAGGCTGGTAGCTGAGGCCATGGCTGAGGCTGGTGGCTGAGGCTGGTGGCGGAGGCTGCGTGGCTGAGGCTGGTGGCTGAGGCTGGTGGCCGAGGTTGCGTGGCCGAGACTGTGTGGCTGAGGCTGTGCTGAGGCTGGTGGCTGAGGCTGTGCTAAGGCTGCGTGGCTGAGGCTGGTGGCTGAGGCTGGTGGCTGAGGCTGGTGGCTGAAGTTATATGGCTGAAGTTACGTGGCTGAGGCTGCGTGGCTGAGGCTGGTGGCTGAGCCGTGGAAGGAGCCGGTTCCAGGAGCAGGAGCTAAGACAGTGTCTGGGGGAAAGGTCCTCCCTGGGGAAGGACGTGAGTGGGACGGAACGAAACAGACAAACGCTCCAGCGCGTGTGGCCGAGACGTCGCACCGACGCCGGAGCAGGCCGGCAGGCCCGTCCAGGGCCCGGGGCCCACGCGCCGGAGCCCAAAGAAAACTGAGCCAAGAAACTCAACGCCGGTCACCCCCTCCTCGCCCGCCGGCAGGTCTACCGCGGGGCGGTCTGTCCTCCAGGCCTTCAGCAGGCGCTTCCCAACACGGGTCACCTCGCGCCTCCCCGGGATCGACCCCCAGGCCCAGGCTGCGCACAGACCACCTCAGTCCCGCCTCCCTGCTGCCTCACACGGACGCTGCCGTGCACGGTTCTGGTCTGAGCGTCCGCACTGCTGCTGCTGCTGAGCCTGCGGGCGAGCTGTGTGCTGGGCGGGAAGTCCCTGAACCCGGGAATCAGACAAGATCTCGGTGAGTCACTCACCACGGGACTCCGATGGCATCCTGACAGCGAGATCGCCTTCCTTCCTGCAGGCGAACGGGGTCAGAGGGCAACGCAGAGCCGTCGGCACCTCGCGGACGGGGCTCTGACCCCAGGAGAGGGTGCCAAGCCGGGAGGGCCGGCGCTGACCTCTCACCCCAGAGCAGGGGGTAGCTACGCCCGGCCTGCCCACGCCTCACCCGGGACCCCGGGCGGCTCTGGAATGGAACGCAAGTCGCAGGCTGTCCGATCTCCAGAGGGTCCTGGGACCCGGCTCCGAGCGCCAGTCAAGGGGACACGAGGCTGTGCATTCGCCAGACCCGTCAGAGGCAGAGCGGAGACTCCTCTTCGCGAAGGGCCAGCCCGCGCCCCCCCGCACCCCCCGAGAGTCCGGGGCAGGCTGACGGTCCCGCGTACGAAGCCCCCGGCGCTGCCTCTGACCCTCCTCCCCAGGACCCCCGGGTGGATCCCTGCTGGGCCCGGATCACCGACATGGATGTTCGCCCAGACCTCGGCCAGACCACAGGTGACAGCTGAGCCTCCGCAGCCCGACCGGAAACCCACCTCTTCTCTCCAACCAACACCCAGAGCAGCCGCCGGGGCAGACCAGCAGGGACCACGTGCCCCCTCCGGCCCTCCAGGCGGCTGCACAGCCTCGGCCACATCGGCGCCACGTGGCCAGGGCTTACTTAGCACACGGAGCATTTCCCACGTCTGTCCCTGCTGCCAGCTCAGGGCCAACCAGGGACAGGCCCACACGCCCTCTCGCCCATCACAGGAGGCGCCGGCTTCCATCAGCTCCTCCGACGGCCGGGACCCGGGCCGCCCACCGCCCGCTGGAAAGATTCCCACCCCCGCCCCCGTGACCTCCGCCGAGACCTCCGTGCAGCACTGCCTTCTGCTGTCAGCAGCTCAGAATAAATGGCCTTCTTTTCTCATTCATTTAACACTGAGCACGTGGCCAGCCACACGCGGACAGGACGTCCCAGCCTCCCTTGCAGCTAGACGCGTTCACGCCTGAACTCAGGCCCCCGGGACGGCGCTGAAAGGACGCAGCCAGCGAGCGCCCTGTCCCTTCAGGCGGGGGTGACGTCAGCTCTGGACCGGCCTGGGCTCTGGGCACCGGAGAGCTCAGAGCTGCCACGTCAGCCCGTTTTATGTAACAGAGAAGCACACGCAACCAGAACACAGCAGTGGCCGCACTCAGGCAACACGTGCTTTCTGGTGGGGGGGGGGTGGCGGCGCTAAGCTCTTGGTAAACACCGATCTGCTGTGACGTGGGGGTTTCTATGGCTCGTAGCTGAACTTCGACCCAAGCCACACGCCTGCTGGGAAGGAAGTGAAGTCACTGCTAAGGGGCCGGATCGGGCCTGAGGCGCAGCGTCTGAACGCAGAGCCCACGCTCCTCTCCGGTGAGTCGCCCGGGATGCTCGGGCCGCTAGACAGCCCCTCTGCCCCGGCGGCTGAGGGCAGGGACCGGGGACGCAGTGACCCTCGGAGCAGCCCAGCCGCAGGCTCCAGCTCCAGTCCCAGCGACACGGCTCTGCGTGTTCCCAGGCGGGCCTCGGAGCGTGCACGCACCAAGTGCCGGCGTGACCTTCACCAGGTGAGTCAGGTCAGCCACAGCCATGACCGCGGGCAGGCCGTGCACTCCACAGGCACCCAGGTCAGTGTAAGGTACCTGACACACCTGTGTGTCCACCGGACAGCCGAGCAGCAAGAACAAACCTCACCTTTATCATCCTGGATAGGTCGCCAGCATCGGCTAATTCCAAAACGATGTTGAGTTCGTTATCTTCAATGAATGACGCGTAATATTTAATCACGTTTGGATGGTTGAGTTGCTGCGGAGAAAAAACAGGCAAGGAAACGTTTTCTTCTTATAAATTCCCAATAGTTTCATAGCTTAAGAATACATTTAGCTACTGCATTTCATCTTTAAGTTACAGACACTTCACATGACAGTGTATTTTTCTTTACTCTTGTGAATTTTAAAGGAAGTGTAATAATTGAAAGTAAAACTGGGTATACATTAATTTTATTTTAATATTCTTTATTAGAAATAATAGAGTATACTAGGCACTTAAAGTTTTAAAAAGTATGTTCTGTCTAGTAATCTATCCATGCCTACAAATGAATGACATGATGGACTCATCAGCTGCTAAAAATTATTTCCTTCAAACTGAGATCTGCCATGTCAGGGCGCTCAATGGTAATCACCTTCTTCTTTTTACTCCCACTTTGAAGTTCGGGCTGACCCTAGCATAGCTACGTCCAGTGGTTAAAAGACAGAACAAAGAAACAAAAAAAAACGTTAACAACTGTCATCTGTTATATTGCATTGAAATACTGCCTTTCTCTATTTCCTAGTTTGAAATGAGGGGGAAAGGTAATCCTACCCAGCGTTCCAGTTAATTATTTCACAAGGATTCCCAAGGTGACTGGACTCTTCAGTACACTGAGACTCAAACGCACAGAGTTCTGTGACATTAGAGTGGCCTCAGTTGCCCTAACACTCCTTTTGCTTGTGAGTGTGATAGTGCAGTAAGTCGCTCATCTGCATATGCAGCTGTGAGTGTGATGTTGTAGTAAGTCACTCATCTGCATATGCAGCTGTGAGTGTAATGTTGTAGTAAGCTGCTCCTCAGCATATGCAGCTGTGAGTGTAATCTTGTAGTAAGTCACTCATCTGCATATGCAGCTGTGAGTGTAATGTTGTAGTAAGTCACTCATCTGCATATGCAGCTGTGAGTGTAATGTTGTAGTAAGCTGCTCCTCAGCATATGCAGCTGTGAGTGTAATTTTGTAGTAAGTCACTCATCTGCATATGCAGCTGTGAGTGTGATGTTGTAGTAAGTCACTCATCTGCATATGCAGCTGTGAGTGTAATGTTGTAGTAAGTCACTCATCTGCATATGCAGCTGTGAGTGTGATGTTGTAGTAAGTCACTCATCTGCATATGCAGCTGTGAGTGTGATGTTGTAGTAAGTCACTCATCTGCATATGCAGCTGTGAGTGTGATGTTGTAGTAAGTCACTCATCTGCATATGCAGCTGTGAGTGTAATATTGCAGTAAGTCGCTCATCTGCATATGCAGCTGTGAGTGTAATATTGCAGTAAGCTGCTCATCTGCATAGGCAGCTGTGAGTGTAATGTTGTAGTAAGTCGCTCATCTGCATATGCAGCTGTGAGTGTAATGTTGTAGTAAGTCGCTCATCTGCATATGCAGCTGTGAGTGTAATGTTGTAGTAAGTCGCTCATCTGCATATGCAGCTGTGAGTGTAATGTTGTAGTAAGTCACTCATCTGCATATGCAGCTGTGAGTGTAATATTGCAGTAAGCTGCTCATCTGCATATGCAGCTGTGAGTGTAATATTGCAGTAAGTTGCTCATCTGCATATGCAGCTGTGAGTGTAATGTTGCAGTAAGCTGCTCCTCAGCACATGCAGCTGTGCCCCCCACAGGCGGCAGATGGCGGCCGGTCACCTACCTTGAGCAGGTCTATTTCTTTGATGCAGTCAGCACGGGCTTTGGCATCCATTAAGTCAAATATCTAAAAGCAGAGTCCAGAATTACATAAGTTAGCCACCTGTTCGAGCTGCCTGGCACACCCATTCCTTAGGACTTTTCTACAGATAACTGCACACACACTGAGCATGTGCCTTTCCCATCAGCCTGTGGGGCTGCGGAATCTGTAGGGATGTTACTTGACGTCAGCCCTGGAGCTTCTGTGTCCCCTCCACAGGCCGCCAGCACTAAACACGCACGTTACTAAGACTTGGAAAACATGTGTCGGCTCCTATCCTAGTCAATGGCTTAGAAGGAGAGATACATGGATGGCTGGGGGCCCTCCCACTTCGTTCAAGTCACGGAAAAGGACGAGGTGCCGTCGTGCGTGGGAGAGTGACTCCCTTTTCTCCGTGAGTCTGACGCCCACCCTCTCGCCCCAGGGAGGTGTCGATGCTAGGATTTCAGAACGGGACAGAACGGAAGGGACACACAGCAAAGGGAAGAACAGGATGGCAGGGCCGTGAGGACAAACACAGGGAGACACTGCTCTGCGGCATCGAGCCCACAGCCCGTCCGCTGGTAACGGAGGGAAGGCCTCCGTGTGAGTGACAGGGCAGCGAGGCCCGAGCCCCGCCCCGGACAGGACGGGAGCGCCTACCTGCACCTTCTTCAGAGCCACCGGGACGCCGTCCAGCAGGCAGGCCGCCCGGTACACCTCGCTGAACTGCCCGCGGCCGATCTTCTTCTCGATCCGGAAGTTGGCCAGAGTGTTGTAGCCCATATCCGGCCGCAAGGCCTTCTGGAAGCGAAAGATCAGAGGTTCTCAGCCACATGACGCACCTGCCACCGGCTGCTGTCACACCAGCGGTGCGCCTGTGCGCTGAGACACCGCTCATCCCGGGCCAGGAGGGAGCCGCACAGGCCCGCACCTACGTCGTCCCGGTGTCCCGCCAGGTCGAGTCACAAGCCCTCCCACGCACAGTCCCTGCGTGCCTCCCACCACTGAGCAAGGCCCGCACTGTGGCCGGCCCTGCGACCCTCCGAGAGAATCCAGTTTCCATCTCCGGTCCCGATGAGCAAACAGACCCGGGCACAGACACGCGTGTTAGAAAGGAGACTGAGCACGCACACCGTGACGAGGAGGCTGAAATCCCGCACCACGTCCCCGGGACAGCGCGGCGCCCGGGTCATGAGCCAACGCACAAGGTGCCGCTTCTCAGACGGCTCCGTGGCCGTCGGCAGCTTTTCCAGCTTCTTGACTTTAAACAGAAGCGTTATTTCAGAGCGGAGGCTTCGTTCATGCCTGTGCCTTCTAAGGAACGCGCGGACTTCTAAAGCGTCTGCAGCATCGCGAACCAGGCTCTGCCTCCTCCCGGGGACAGGCCCGCGGCCTGCGGGGCGACCTGGCCGTCAGCAGGTGCAGCGTCGGTGAGGCGGGAACCCACCCCCGCCGGCGGGTGACTGGCAGGCATTAGCGTGACCGGCCGAGGCCTGTGACAGCCGCCCGCTGGGCCGGGCTCACTAATGTGCTCTGGCATGCAGGCCTGTAATCACGCATTTACATATGCAATGACCTACATTTGCATGTCAGATCGCACACTGTCTGGGCTTATTAAGCCGGCGCCTCCCGCACGGGCGGGCGGCCGGAGGGCGGCGCGCTTGGCAGCTGAGGGACGGCTGCCACCCAGGATTAGGCTGAGCGGCCGGAGCATCAGACACTTCATTCCCCGTCATCTGCTGAGCGGGCCGCGTGAGAACCCCACGGCCCACTGGCGCCACCCACACACTCCCTTCCCAGGGCAGGGGCTGAGTGACAGCCGTCTCCTCGCCGTCCTCCCCGCGCAGACGGGGCGGACACAGGGACCCGCGTCTCCAGCCCATCGCCCTGCACTCTGGTAACACGGCTCGTTAGGAGGCTACTCAGGGTGACCCCGCATCCGGCCGTGAACCCCGGGCTCCCCGGCGCCCACGTCTGGGCAGCTTGCCCACTGCAGGCAGCGCTGTCCGTCCTCACACGAAGAGCCGGGGCCGCCGGGAGGCCACGCGAGGGAGTTATTTTTAGAAAAGCCTGGTCTCTCCTTTGAATGGTGTCCCGTTCCTCCGTTGTTTGCTTAGCCCTGGAGTTATCCCGGGAATAAAACAGCCCCATGGAGTCCCCGCCGCCGAGACCAGGCCCGGCTCTGGAATGGGGGCCGGAGCCCAGTTCTGGGCCCAGGACCCTCTGAGCTGGTCCCCACTTCTGTGAGCGGGAGGCCCCCCGGGCTGAGTGAGTGGGTGGGGAAGGCAAGCGCCCAGGACGGCGCTGCGGGACACCCCTCCCCGCCCTCGTGCCGGTGCCCGTCTGCTCCAGGTCCCCTGGCCCCCAGATCGTGGTGCTGAGCTGCCACCCAGCCTTCCCTCGGGCCTTCTCCGGGGCCCCGGAGGCGGAGCCTCACCTGTCCCTCCGCCTCCCCATGCCCACAGCCCGGACCAGGAGGCCTAAGGACCCCGACCTGGGCTCTGCCTCCAGCGGGACACCCGGCTTCCCTGCGGACCCGCTCCCGACTCAGGGATGCAGACGGCCCCCTGGTGGGCGGCGGGGGCAATGCAGGCACCGAACCAAGGTTATTCCCCAAAGGCCTCTCACCTCCTGGGGGAGGGCGAGCATCCCACAGAGAGCCCCGTGGATGGGAGTGGGTGCCTGGCCGGAGCAGGCCGAGGAGCTGAGGTCCCAGGCACCCGGGAGGACACCGGCTCCACGCCCAGGCACCCGGGAGGACACCGGCTCCACGCCCAGGCACCCGGGAGGACACCGGCTCCACGCCCAGGCACCCGGGTCGGACACGCTCGCTCCTGAGCCAGGCTGGTCCGCACACAGCTCTCCTAACGCACCGCACGGAGACCGCGCCCCACGGCGCCTCTCCACGCGCTCCTCTTCGGAGGAAGTCCCCAAACCTAACCAGCGCGCAGGGGTCATGCGGCCGATAGGCTGTTTTCCATGTGATTTTACTTCTTGGGGACCTGAGACCCCGACAAGGCCCCACCTCAAGGGCATAACTGGAACTGATTGGGGAGCATTTCTGTCCCGCTTTGGGGTAAATTATCATGTCTAATCTCAGGAGATCGGCATCTCTATACGAGCCGGTTATGTCAGAAAAGCATCTTGAGATCTCAGACACGAGACAACTGGTCACAAGTGCACCAGACAAGGAGAAACCAGCCCCGAGCAGAGGAAGCTGCGTGTCCGCGTCCTAGGAGCAAATCTGCTCACTCGGTGGGATCGACTGGTACCTAGCGGTCCGCTCGCCGCCTTGCCTCCCGCACCTCCCGCTCTGCCTCCCCCCGCCTCCCGGAACAATGCTGGTCGCTAGGACTCCGTTAATTAATTTGCTCACAACTGGGAGCGAAGACACGCGCTGAGCAATGGGTAATGCGGGGCAACGCGGCGATGATGGCTCTCGGGGGAAATTACACGAGTTGCAGCGTGGACGCCACGGGCTCCCCGGGGAGAGCATCGTGTCCCGGGGAGTCCCAGGGGGACTGTTATCAGTGATCGAAGACACAGCCCGCACTCGCTATGCTCAGCATCGTTAATGGGGCTTCATTGCTGCTGCCGCGTCTCTGACTGATTTTCTTACGGCCACTCACGCAGACTGACAAACCGCTTTCTGTGACAATGCTAATGTGGCTGCATTGTAACGGAATTTAAAAGTAACAAAACGCCTTTCCTTTTACGTCATAAAACTCATCGGTGACCTTGAAGGAGACGTTGCTCACCTCCAAGCGACACCCGTCAGGATGTACCGTGACAACATGACACAGCTCTGCCCGTGTTTTCCACAAGCCCCACTGTGAGCCGAGAGCACAGCCGCACACGTGCACACGCCAACGCCACGGGTGCCAACCAGTCTCACCAATGGTGCTCCTTCCCGTTGGAAAAATCACCTCCCTGAAATCTCCTGGAATATTCCAGAAGTAACCTGTTCCTACATACGTGTTGGCGAGGTACCCCCGTGGGGACACGCAGCACCGATCATCACAACTGGCTTCTATCAAACAGAGGCAATCTGCCGCCGAAGAGAAACGAGGGACCGGACCCAGCAATTACCTCGTTACACTCCGAGGCCGCTGGGGGCCGTGTCCCTGCGTCATCATCAGCGCCCCCCGCCCCCCCCGCAGCGAGGCCGCCTTCCCCTCCGTCCCTCACGGAGCCAGTAACACTGACCGCCCGGCCCCGCTGACGGACTCGGGGCTCCCACGAGCACCACGGGCTCGGGGACCCGGTAACATTACCCCTGGCGAGACAGCGCCTCTCCGAGACGCACAGAGACAGAGACGGGACGGGGGGTGAGAGGGACAGGTTTTCTAAGATGGATCCCTTTATTCCAAAATGCTAACGGGGGAGGGGTTCAACACACACAGACATGTGCGAAAACAGGAGAGGGACAACGGTCCCATACAGAGTATCCACCGCTCCTCCGCAGACTCAGAGCTCTGCGGGGGAGAGTGCATTTCAGCTGGGTATTGATTTCAGGTTGGGGGTTGGTACTGTAGATTGGAGTTGGTATTGTAGATTGGGGGTTGGTACTGTAGATTGGGGGTTGGTACTGTAGATTGGGGTTGGTACTGTAGATTGGGGTTGGTACTGTAGATTGGGGGTTGGTACTGTAGATTGGGGTTGGTACTGTAGGTTGGGGGTTGGTACTGTAGACTGGGGTTGGTACTGTAGATTGGGGTTGGTACTGTAGATTGGGGGTTGGTACTGTAGATTGGGGGTTGGTACTGTAGACTGGGGTTGGTACTGTAGACTGGGGTTGGTACTGTAGATTGAGGTTGGTACTGTAGATTGGGGTTGGTACTGTAGATTGGGGGTTGGTACTGTAGATTGGGGTTGGTACTGTAGATTGGGGTTGGCACTGTAGATTGGGGGTTGGTACTGTAGATTGGGGTTGGTATTGTAGATTGGGGTTGGTACTGTAGATTGGGGTTGGTATTGTAGACTGGGAGTTGGTATTGTAGGTTGGGGTTGGTACTGTAGATTGGGGTTGGTACTGTAGATTGGGGGTTGGTACTGTAGACTGGGGTTGGTACTGTAGATTGGGGTTGGTACTGTAGACTGGGGCTGGTACTGTAGATTGGGGTTGGTACTGTAGATTGGGGGTTGGTACTGTAGATTGGGGTTGGCACTGTAGATTGGGGTTGGCACTGTAGATTGGGGGTTGGTACTGTAGATTGGGGTTTGGTACTGTAGATTGGGGGTTGGTACTGTAGATTGGGGGTTGGTACTGTAGATTGGGGTTGGTACTGTAGATTGGGGTTGGTACTGTAGATTGGGGTTGGTATTGTAGATTGGGGGTTGGTATTGTAGATTGGGAATGGGTTATTTCAGGTAGGGAGTTGGTATTTTAGATTGGGAGCCCCTGTCCACACAGCCCCTGTCCACGCAGCCCGTCCACACGGCCCCTGTCCACGCGGCCCCTGTCCACGCGAGGCCGGGGCCTCCGCGGGAAAGATCAGGAACACGCCCACAGGACACGACACGCAGGCGCGGAAACCCAGGAGGGACACGGAGAAAGTGCCGTCAGCTTCCGAGAAGAGAGGTGACCGTGGAAAGTGGGGGCTCTCCCCGGGGCAGACGCGGGTTCGATGCGCTCTGAGGCCGGGCAGGTCTCAGGAGCCCAAGAGGATGGAGGCGCACCGGGACCCAAGCCGCCGAGGCTGGGAGACCGTTAAAAACCAACGCCGCGGCCTTTGTCCACGTCTGTCCATGAGAACGACGTACTGGACATGAAAACACACACAGTGTGCCCACACCGGCCGTTCCCGTCAGCGGCGGGCGGCCTCCGTCCCCGAGGAGCTGCCAGCGCCGTCTGAGGTGCAGGGGGTGAGCCACCGGAGCCGCCTTACCTGAGGCTGGAACTGGGGGGCAGGGGGCCCCTGCAGGCCTTGGGACTGCTCCTCCATCGTCCGCAGGAAGAGGACCGTCAGGGCTCTGCAAGGCAAAGACGAGATGTCAGGGGGCGTCGCCACGCACCACGCTCAGCACCAACCACCGGGCGGCCCAACGCGTCCGAGGGGCCAGGAGGCCCGGCCGCAGGCTCAGGGCTGGAGCGTCCACCTGTGAACCAGGAGGTCAGGGTTCGATTCCCGGTCAGGGCACAGGCCCGGGTTGTGGGCTCAGTCCCCAGTGTGGGGCGTGCAGGAGGCAGCCGATCCGTGATTCTCTCTCATCATTGGTGTTTCTATCTCTTTCTCCCTCTCCCTTCCTCTCTGAAATCAATAAAAAATATATATTTTTTTTAAAAAACCATTAAGAAGCCACCCTCTCGCATCAGCCAGTTGCCCAGCACAAGTTCTGTCTACCCCACACGGAGCGTCACCGTCCCATCACAACAAAAATTAGTGATAAAGCTTACAATCTTTTAAATTTGACTTCTAACTAAGCTTAGAGTAAATGCGATTTGGCTAACAAAGGGCATGTATACATTCTATTCGTTTCAAAGCACTTCCTGCTCTCACGCACACATTGATGATTCCATGCTGCTGTCCAGTTTCTCTATAGCCGATTCTCGACACGATGTGCGACCTTAAACATGACACTATGCACAGACCGGTCTGAAGAGAGATTTGGGATGAACCGTTGGCGAAGTTTTCCTCTCTTGATGTTTTAGAACCCTGAAGAGCGGACGCATACTCGCTGAGCTCCACGTTGGGGAGCCGTTTCCTTTTCGTTAAATTAAGGTGCCCTTGCATCAGGATCTCGAGCTATAAGTAGCATCCACAGAGCCCGTGAGGAAGTGCTGACAAGTTCCATTTCACTGATCAGAACAGCCACAACTGACGAACAGCAGGGCAGAGCATGGGCCGCGGTAACACGGCACCACCGTTCTCGCCCAAAAGGAAGTCCCGGCTTTTACCTCCATGTGCGTCCGACACCTCGACACTGAAGAGGGCGCCGTGGCGATTTCAGGGCGATGGGACTTGGCAGCGTCTACACCCTCAAATCCAGAGCTAAGTGCTTTTCTTGGCCCAAGCTCCCCCCTGGGCAGGACTCCTTCTGACCTCACCGGGTCTCTGTTCCACTGAGTCACCCAGCGTTCCCATCATCGAACAAGACAAAGGCGGCTGAGCAGAGGCCGGGCATCAATAGTTCATTCACACGTTTCCGAGTCGCTATGAGTCAGGCCCGCGGCTGAGATAACCATCGCTCCGTGAAGTGGTGATTGATGTTGGGAGGCGGCGCTGCCAGTGAAAACCAGGAAGCTCATCGAGCGCCCAGCGTTTCCAAGTGCCTTCTCCCCCCCAGGAGCCGGGCTCCATGGGAAGTGACTGCCGAGCGGGCCGGGGCTGGGAGGGCACCGAGCCGGAACCCCCGACACCCAAGGGTGTGTCCAGGGCCTGCTGAAAGGCCACCTCGGACAATTCTAGAGGAACACTGAACCCACCAACTCCCACAGCACCCGGAGGCAGACAGACACGCACCAGTTCACAGCGGACGCGGGGGGCTGTTCTTACAAGATAATGTCACCTTATAAAGAAAGGAGCGTGGGTTTTAAAAAAATCACTATTTGCCAGTCTTCAAGGAAATGATTGATTCAGGCAAGAATCACCGTGGAGGGTAAACTAGTGGAGAACATTGTTTACGGCGTCCCAAAGCATCTCCCCCCCACACACATTCTTAACCAATTCCGAAGGGAGACGGTGATCTTAAAGCGAGAACTTGGCAGCCCTCCGAGCCACAAGATCAAGTGAAAGAGACGCCAGGGGCCTCTAAACAGGATGCACCTGGACACAAACACGAGGCTGTTCCTGCCGAACTCGCAAAGCCTGGTGCACACGAGGAGACACGGATGAACTAGCTGTATGGACGCCCCTGCCTGTCGCCCACCCTCCACCTGCAGTTCACTGCCATGGCTCGTTTGGGCAATGACAGACAAAGCCCCTGTAAACACGGACACAAGTCCTGGCCTCCCCTGAGCAGATGGCGAGCAATGGGCTGCGGAAGAACTCGATTCCACCGTGAAGGACGCGTGGAAAGCAGGTCCTTACTTGGCCCGACAAGAAATAGGATGGAAGTAGCTCGGATCGTCCCGGACCCCCACCCTCCCCTGAGGCCTCTCACGATCTCCTCACTCTCTCTCACTCTCACTGCTCGGCCGAGGTTACCCCAAAAGACTGCATGTCACTTCTGCTCCTGGACTTGTATTTCTGCCAAGTCATCGCGGGAGGAGGGGGAAGGGAAAGCTGGCATTTCCAGTGACATCACGAGAAACTGAGGAAGGTAATGAACCTTCCCGTTTGTAGGAAAGCAGACATCACCTTCCCCTGACCATTCAGTGAACAAGAACGGTCTAGAACAAATAGCTCACTGCACGTGGGAAGAATGTGAATGCCATACTGTCACTGGAAAATGAAGCCCACTATAAGGGAGAGGAGGGGAGAGAGAGATTGACCCGCTGCCTCCTGCCAGCCCCTTACCAGGAATGGAACCTGTGACCAGGCCTATGCCCTGACTGAGCATCTCCCCGGCGGCCTTCCGGTGAGGGGACCGTACCAACCGGCCGCGGCAGGGCCCGGCAGTGCTTGCTTCTCTTCCCATCTCCCGGCCTGGCCGCGCCCTCCTGGCCCGGGGGTTCAGCAGGCCCAGCAGCCCCGCTGAGAGCCTCGTGGGAATGGGGGGGAAGACCAGGGAGCCCCGAGCGCCTGCTGGCTGTGCACACAGCCCCCAAATCACCCCTCCCCGCAGTGAGCGCCCACACGGGGTGGTGTGGGCGGGCGAGCTGGTCTGTGACTGACAGGTCCCGGGCAGGGATCAGCGGCCCTGTCCATCCTCCCTGCGCGCACAGCCGCACGTCTCCCTCCTCCTGACGCCCCCCAGCAGCCAGCCTGGCTGCGATGAGGACGGACGCCCGGGCCGGAGCGAACGTGGGCTCGGGGGCTGAGGCCGCGGAGTTATTTCTGGTTCGGAGACGGCCTGGCCGCGCACCTCTGACTGCAGGTCCAGCCAAACGGCGTCGGCGGCGGGCCCGGCGTGAACGGCTGCACTGACCGGTCCGCACAGGAAACGCCAGCTCGGTGCGCCCCGGACCCCCGTCTATTACAGCCTTTGCCGACAAAGGGCTCCCCGATTCCGGGGCTTTGAGCCACAGTTTATGTCTCCAACCCACCGGACTGGTCAGGGCTCCGCTGGGAACTGACCCTGAAGGTGACCTTCAGTGCTCTGGTCAGGATCAAGTCCGAATTCCCGGGCCTGGAATTCACGCCACAGAAATGCACGGATTCCTTCCAGGAAGAGGGCAGCCCGGGAGGCAGGGAGGAACAGCGAAGGGCCTGGCATCGGAGCGCTCACCGGCGCGTGGGGAGTGTCCGGAGCCACGGCCAGGAGCGGCCACGGCCAGCCAGGAGCGGCCACGGCCAGCCAGGAGCGGCCACAGACAGCCAGGAGCGGCCACGGCCAGCCAGGAGCGGCCACAGCCAGCCAGGAGCGGCCACGGCCAGCCAGGAGCGGCCACGGCCAGCCAGGAGCGGCCACAGCCAGCCAGGAGCGGCCACGGCCAGCCAGGAGCGGCCACAGCCAGCCAGGAGCGGCCACGGCCAGCCAGGAGCGGCTCGAGTTTCAGGCCGGTCCCCGCGCTGCAGCGGCTGCTCCGGCCGGAGCCGCATTCACAGACCACGGGGCAGGACAGGAGTGACTCACAGCCTCATGGCCGCCTCTTTCTGCCAAACCGGCCCATTTCTGAGCGTTAGACAGCCCAGTTCCCCCGGCCCAGTGCTTCCCTGGCCGGCACAGATCCCCTGCCCCGGGCGTGCCCTCCTGTGCCCCCGCAGCCCGCACCATGCGCGGGGGCCCCAGGCCTTCCTGGGCTGCAATGCACCACAGCCCGCCCCCCCCCCCCCCCCCCCCGGCCCTGAGGACAGAGGCTGCAGAGTCCGACCGCCCGGCCCATCAGCAAGGCCTCCGCTCTGCCTCACAGGCACCAGGAGGGACCTGGTTATCAGCTGGGCTTCATCTCACGGAGCTTTAAAGTCCCCGGCGGCCGGGCAGCAAGAACACCAACCAGAACACTAACCTCAAGTCTTAATTCATGACCATAACCTTGGGCAGTAATGAGAGAGCAGGCATACTCTCAAACCAACCTCCCCCCCTCCCCCTCTTCCCCTCTCCCTCTCTCCCTCTCTCCCTCTCTCCCTCTCTCTCTCTCTCTCTCTCTCTCCACACACACACACACACACACACACACACACACCCTGTCCACTGAGCAGCAGGGGCTAGAGAGACTACGTATTTAATATATGATTAACCTTCAACAAGAGAAACATCCGAGAGCCCCTCTTGCCGACAGCTGACCGTCAGACCACGCCCGGCTCTAACGCCCTGGGATTTAGTGTCCGTCAAACAGTTCATCGCGGCCAGCTGCTCAGAGCCGTGTCTGCCGCTCCTAGCCTTTCCCCGCTGCCGAGCTGCTCATTACTTCGCTCTCTCATTCCCATCCAACAGGAGAACCTGAGCAACACCTACCCACACTTAGTTTGCGAATGTCAAGCACATAAAGGCATTTCAAAATTACACTTTTACCGGTTTTTTTGTATTAGAACAAAACTCAATGTCCTAACAACTGCTTTTCATCATTTGAGGAGGTTTAACCAGGCCTCTGCTTCGGTTCAGGCACTGACCCTCTCGGGCCACTGTACAGGGCGGGCTGGTTTGCCTTGTGCGGCTCAGTGTTAAAAGGTGGGCTAGTCCACCCTCTGCGTGCACTTTCCCAGCAGCCATTTCTACGTGCACTTTCCCAGCAGCCATTTCTTCTGTGAAAGCGGGGCGTCTGGATCCAGCCCCACCGGGTCAGAACTTTGTTTGCTTCGTGGGTAATCTCATCGATGTCGCGGAGGAGATTCCCACGGACAAATCATTTAGGGCAGTGGTGGGCAAACTGCGGCTCGCGAGCCACTTGTGGCTCTCTGGCCCCTGGAGTGTTTAGCCAAGGCCAGCTTAGGAGTGCCCTAATTAAGTTAATAACAATGTACCTACCTATATAGTTTACGTTTAAAAAATGGGCTCTCAAAAGAAATTTCAATCGTCGTACTGTTGACATTTGGCTCTGCTGACTGATGAGTTTGCCGACCACTGATTGAGGGGGAAGTAGTGGAACACGAGCAGAGGACACGAGTCTTAACCCGCTTTTACCCAGAATCTCCTCCTAACGACCGACAGTGCCGAGCCCCGGGCCCTCACCCAGCAAACGCAGGCACCGGCTGCACGGTCCCCAAAGTCCTTCAGGCCCAGAAGCCCACTCGCTCCCGTTTCCTCGGAAATGAGTCCGCGGGGAAGTCGGCTGCATAAATTCAGGGTTCGCTGGCATGCCGGCTCCCGGAGCGGCTCCAGCTGGGAGGGGGTGCTCCCGCGCCGTTGCCATAGTGACGACCCAGCGCGAGCCCAGCGCTAACCAGGACCAAGCCCTCCCGGACCCCTGGACACCCGGGAAGGAGCACCCCCTGCAAGCAGCCCAGGACCGGTTACGGGGGACCCACACCCAGGAGCACCAGGCTGGGTCTGCTCGGAGCGACCCCGCGTCTGCGCTGACCGCACAGAAGCAAAGCTGGCGCTTGGGGTGCTGTGTCCCGAACGCGATAAGGATGCTGCGATGCCCTGATTCCCATCCGCGCAGCACGGGACCACCGCGTTTAAAGTTAACGGGGGACTGGGCGACACAGGGACACGCTCCATGTCCTCACGTGCCTCCCGTCACCGTGCCCACAGGCCTCTCCCCCCGCGAGAAACGCATCACCCGGTGGCGGTGGGGCCCCCTTTCCCCAGGCCTTTCGCACCTCCTCTCCCCTCTGCACGCCCCACGGAAACCCTGTGAGTGGCAAGCCCATTACGTATTCACACTTCTATTTTTAGTCAATGACTCCGTGGACGTCACCTTGGTTAAGAAACCTGAAGGTGTGCTCTCTCAAAGAAAAAAATAACGTCCCCTACGGAAACAACTCCATCGGGGCTCTCGCCGTGGCTCCAGTTCAATGAGCAGAGCCACACGCCACGTGACGCCTTCCTAAAGGATGATGATGATCAGAAGTCATTTCAGGGTCCGAATTATCGGGGGGGGGGGGGGGGGGGGGCGGGGTTCCAAAGGGGCAGAGTGTTAAGTAACAAGACCAATGAATCCTGGCCCCGACCCCGTCACTCCTTCTGGCGAGCGAGGGCAGCCTGCCCTCCTCCAGCGAAGGGCCAACGAGAGCGCCCCCCTCAGTCCGCTCCCTCCGCGGTCCCCCGGGAGCTGCAGGGGCATCCGGACCCATCACCTCAGTGAACAGCATGTGAGCAGCGTCCCGAGGCTTTTAAGTATCAGTTAAAACTGCAAACTGCACGCTCAATGTTAAACTACAGGCCCGAACGGAAAGGGGGGGGGGGGGCTGCAGGTTTCCCAGTGGCCATGACTTCCAGGGTTTCCAAGTCCCATGTTTCCATGAACTCTTCCAGCAAATGCCAGCGACCGGCTCCACACACGTCTCACGTCTGTCCGGTCTCCTCAGCACACCCGGCGGGGAGTGGGAGTCACTCCGGATCACAGATGAGGGACGTAAGAGGCACGTTTGCACAAGGAGACGATCCGAGAGCTCGGGTTTCGGAAGTCCGTAGATCAGTATTAGGTCCAGCCTATTGGTATGTGTGCACACACATGCACATACATGCCAAGCCCTGCGTGACTGCACCCCTTCCAGGAAACGGGCGATTCCTGGAACGGGATGGGATGATTCTAGGAAATGCAGAGGCCTGCGTGTGCACCGACGGGCTCCCTCCCGCCGGGAGGCCGCAGGCCAGGCGCTGGTGGCGTGGGCCGTGAGGCGTCCTCAGACCCCGGACGTGTGTGCAGCTCGGAGCTGCCCACATCCTGCGGAGGGCAGGGCAGCCTCAAACCCGACGGCGTGCAGGAGCCCTTCGTCCTCCCCAGGGTACGCCTCCGGCCGGGAGCCTGTCCCCGCTTCGTTCAGGAACAGCTGACCCCTCCGGCGTCAGTCTCGGGCAGAGCGGCAGCTGGATGACAGGAACGGCCTCCACGGCCCTCTCCCAGCCCCGCCTTCGCCACCGCACCTCTCCCAGGGCTTCTAAAGGGCGCCCGTGGGATGCGTGTCCCTGACCCTTAACCTGCAAACACGTTCCACGCTCATCACACGTGAGCGGTCCTTTGGCCGTGCGTGCCGTGTGGTGCACGGCCTGTCTGTCCTCTGCGGGCCCCGAGTCACTGAGCCCCGCCCCCGGGATTCTGTGGCACCGAGAGGCACAGAGCCCCGCTGCCCTGGGCGAAGGACCTCCCAGCGACTCGCTTTGCCGACGCCTGGTGAAGGGCTGCGTGCAGCTGCCACTCCTAACCCAGCGCCGACGTGAGATGAGCTGAGCGAGCCGGGAGCCCGCTAGAAAGAGCCCGTCTCAGAGGAGACGCTTCACCTGCTTTCCTCGCCACACAAAACAGCTTGTGCTCCACGATCAGTGAGCTTTCTGCTGACTCGCGTGCTCGAGTTCCGTTCAATGGCCAGTCCCTGCCTCCTGCGCACACCTGCCTCCTGCACGCACCTGCCTCCTGCGCGCACCCGCCTCCTGCACAAACACACCTGCCTCCTGCGCACGCACACCTGCCTCCTGCGCACACACACCCGCCTCCTGCACACACCCGCCTCCTGCGCACACACACCCGCCTCCTGCGCACACACACCCGCCTCCTGCGCACACCCGCCTCCTGCACACACCCGCCTCCTGCGCACGCCCGCCTCCTGCGCACGCCCGCCTCCTGCGCACGCCTGCCTCCTGCACACACACACCCGCCTCCTGCGCACGCCTGCCTCCTGCACACACACACCCGCCTCCTGCGCACACACACCCGCCTCCTGCACACACACACCCGCCTCCTGCACACACCTGCCTCCTGCACACATCTGCCTCCTGCACACACACACCTGCCTCCTGCACACACACACCTGCCTCCTGCGCACACACACCTGCCTCCTGCACACACCTGCCTCCTGCACACACCTGCCTCCTGCACACACACACCTGCCTCCTGCACACACCCGCCTCCTGCACACGCCTGCCTCCTGACGCTGGGGCTTTATGAACCAGGGGCTCCAGGACCACCCACCACTCCTTCCACGAGGTCCACACCTCAGAGCCCCTCTGCACCCCTTTCCCAGGGCATGGCATTGCCACCAGTCACCCGGAGGGTTCCCAGGTCACACCCTCACCTCCACAAAGTCCCCAACTGTTAGTCTACCTCCCAGTCCTCTCTCTGCTTACCCAGGCCCTCGTGATTCGAACTGTCAGCTGCTCTTCCTGACTCTGGTCATTTAGTTCCTACCCTATGCTCTCCCCATAGCCACCTAGCTAACATGGAAACCTGACGGAGACGCTCCTGCTGAAACCCTTCCCGAGGAGACGGCCTCCTCTCAGCCTTGCTCCTCACGGACCCTAAGAACCCCTCCTCCGGCCTCAGTGACCACACACACTTCCCCCCAACGCAGACCTTCTGCCACGTCTCACTGGGCTGCAGGCACGGCCACGGCCACCCGGGGAGCCAATTCGGACAAGAAGGGCCGCGAGGAAACACAGCGATGCTCAGGGCGTGACTCACACCTTCCAGAGTCAGGTTCCGGGAAGGACGCGGAGACAGTACAACTGGGCCGAGGCTATGGAGCTGGAGGCTGCAGAGGCCAAAGCCGGCCGTCGGTGCACCCCGCGCAACCGAGCCGCGCCTTCGAGGACGCAGACGATCGTCATCGAGGGAAGGGCCGAAGGACAGAAAACAGGCGTCAAAGCGCATAAAGGTGAGCCGGGGGAGCAGAAAGGGGACGGTGATCAAGAAATGGAGAGGGGTCAGCTGTGAGTAAGCAGAGGGCAGCACAAGGGAATGGCCTGGAAAGGCGGTCAGGGTCAGGGTCAGGGTCAGGGTCAGGGTCAGGCCCCGGGTAGGCAGGCAGCATGGTGCGCCTGGCGCCTCCCACGTCCTGCAATTCATAAACACCAAACTATTGCTGGAAGCACAAAGCGAGATTTTCGCACAGACTGTTTACTACCTACCAACCCCAGGTTTCCTCCTTCAACCTGTGACCTGGGGGACGGGGAAAGTGGGGAGCACACAGGACCAGGTGGCCACAGAGGAACACAGAGGGAGGAACCTCACGGCTGCGGGAAGCCTCCTGCCACCAAACGTCCAGGCTCGCCTGCCTCCCGAGTTCACAGAAAGCTGACCTTGACGTGAAACTAGCCTGAACCCCGACACTGTGCCGCCAGCTGGCTCTCACGGAAGAAAACAGGCCTCCGTGGCTCAGTGGGGCGATGAGCACCCAACGCACGAACAAAACAGCTGCATCAGGGGCCACCCGTGGGAGGCCGGGGTCCCAGCCTTCCCCACCAACACCGTGGCCACTGCCGCCGGGCTGCGCTCTCCCCGCTGGCCACGCCCTCCCAGGCCAGACGCTCGCCTCTCGGACCCAGTCCCGGGACCAGCCCAGCTCCCTGAGACTCAGACCTGGGGTTGGCGTGGAAAAGACATCAAGGGGAGCCTGGACTTCACCCAGGACGCGGAGACCTTCTTTCCCTAGTGCCTCTTCTTCACCACCCTGTTTTAATTTAAGGTGGGCCTCGGAAGGGCATCAACAAACGCCCCGTCAATGAGAGAGGCGAGCGAGTGAGCACTGCCATCGGAAGCGGCCGGCAGCTCCCTGGCACCGGGCGCCGGCTGGCATGCGAAGGCCTGTCTGGTCCCTGACAGGAGGGCGGCTGGAGGGGCCGAGGGCCGCGCCGTTATCAGCGGAAAGAAGGCGGTCATGGAAAAAGGAGCCTGTTACTCATCGTGACGTTCCTGAACCCGTCCACACGCCCGAGAGGCAGGACGGAAAGCTGGGTGCAGCCGGCCCCGAGCCAGAGCTGCCGGCAGACCTGGGGGTGGGACTGCACCGCCCGGGGGCACGGGAAGTGGGGAGCCTGCACCCCCAGCTGAGAGACACTGCAGGGACGCCCCAAAGGAGAGAGCAGCGCCCACTGCGTGGACACCCCGGGCTGGGATGGACAGAAATGCACACTCAGGTTCACTGCTTCTCCCACTGTGTGGAGTGGGATTCCCCGTCTGCTGTTCCTCAGTGTTACTGATGAAACAGCTGTACTCCTGCATCCAACTGGTTCTGACTGCGTGACAGCCGCGATTTAAAGAGCAAGTGCCCAGCAGCATGGCATCTGAGCTGAGGCATCTGAGCTGAGGCGCTGGCTACGGCCGGAAGAGGCGGGCGCTCAGGCCTGAACCACACGAAGCTGCGAGCGCTCTCCTGGCCAGACATCATGGGAGCAGCAGGATGGACTCTACAGACCAATCAATCAATCAATCAATCGCTTTCCAATGAGATACTAGTGTCTTCCTTTAAAAGGCCGAGGGGCATCCCCCCATGTGGCCCGGGCAGCGCCTGCAGCACAACCACCTGTGCCACTTACGGTAAAGGCGGGTCCCACCACAGACCGGTCGCTCCCGGGCCTGCACATAAAACCACTGAGCATGTTTCCAACACATCCACCTGTCAAACCCCGATCTGAGAGCTCTCTGGGTGTTCAGAGCCGGGCCCACAGCACCCACTTCCTGGGCCACGGCAGTCAAGGTTCGGGTCTGGGGCCCCCAAAATAGCTGCCCCTTCCCTGCGGGGGCTGTGTCCAGGGCCTGGCTGCGCGTCCCGGCTGGTGGCTCCCGGATCACAGAACGCACAGCTCCAACTCCCTGCCAACCATCAAACAGCATGTCACCAACTTCCTGCTCCAAAGAGAGGAGGATCCCAGGAGCAGGGGGGGACTGCTAATAGGGCACAACTCATCATCAGTGGGGTTCAGACTCCCTAGGTCCGTGGTCGGCAAACTGCGGCTCGCGAGCCACATGCGGCTCTTTGGCCCCTGGAGTGTGGCTCTTCCACAAAATACCACGGCCTGGGCGAGTCTATGTTGAAGAAGTGGCGTTAGAAGAAGTTTAAGTTTAAAAAATTTGGCTCTCAAAAGAAATTTCAGTCGTTGTACTGTTGATCTCTGGCTCTGTTGACTGATGAGTTTGCCGACCACTGCTCTAGGTCATCGAGTGACAAAGTGAAGCTAAAACAACATGCCATCAACGATCAAAATACTCACTGAATGTGTAAACTTTATCAAAACGTTGTTTTAGGTCTACACGGAAAATGTTAATGTCAGGTAAATGTAAAAGCCAGTTCTCACTGAATATCCCACCTGCCCACGCTCTACCCTGAAGGGTAACACTGGCCACCACACCATTTTAACACAGAAGACTATAGAGAACACAAAAGCAGTGAACTTGCACGTTGCTATTAGAAACTGAGAATAAAACATGAATTCTTTCCCACAAAATTAACCCATCAGTGAGCACTCTTCGTGTCTAATGAATATCTTTTCATTTACCTCTACGTGTTGAATAACAAACTATGCCTAGAAATAAACTGTTCGGAATAAGGGCATGCCCTCTGCTGAGATAAAGGACCTGCTCTCCCTCCCCACCCCACCCCCACCCCCTGTCTGGTGACAGCATGCAAACACACCGCATTATGCATTATTTGACTACCCGTCCGCAGGCAGACAGGAGACAATGGAAGCTTTGCAATGCCTCGCGTGGTAGAAGTTTAACCACTTTTCAGAAGCATATCTATTTGATGTTCCTAATCATAAAGTAATATCGTTACAACCACGACAAAAATTAGAGCAATTTTTCAAGTAAATATGAGAATGAGGAAAGTATTTTAACAATTGAAAAAAATAATTACGAGCATACTGAAAAGGAAATTTTAATTCTGCACTCAGTATTTAAAGATATTTTGCAACTCCCATTTCCTGCTGTCCAACATATCTCACACACACACACACACACACACACACACACCAGCCTCTGTGGTCTTTTCTGCCCCAGCAGCCAAGGATAACTGCCCCTCAAACCCATAAACACTCATTCACATGGGGAATCCAGGACATCATGAATACGGAAATCACAGAGCAGAGGGAGCAGGGGCGGCAGGGGGGTCCCCACAGCTGAGGGTCCTCGGAAGAGAGAACCAGGGGGGACGGACACGCACCTCGGGGCCCCCTTTTACAAAGATGCTCATTGCTCCTCAGAGCAGACTCCCCGAGCTGGGAAACCAGGGCCCAGCAAACGGAGTGACTCCACAAGGTCACCGCGCAGGAGCCGGCACCGGGCTTATCAGCTTCTGGGCGGCGGTCAGGGGAGAGGGGGGTGGTGTGCGCCCCGCGTGCAGGACGGAGGGACGGACAGACGAACACACACGCACGCACCCCGCACAGTAGTCTTTTTTGTTGGTTGAATGGGGGAGGGTCTTTTATAAAAGCCTGTTTTAAAAGCACAAAACAATCTGCCCCCCCCCCCCTCCTGCCGGAGACCCCTCTGAAGGCAGGAGAGGCGGTCCCCGCGGTGGGAAACGCTAAGGACGTGGGTTCTGACATTGGGGGAAACTTCAGGGCAAAACCCCACCCGTCGCGGCGACCAAGTTGGGTTTGCCGACCAGCTCGGTCTCCCGCCGGCCCTGAGGCTCCCGTCGCAGCGGGGACGGCGGGGCCGGACGCGGACGAGGGGCGAGAGGGCAGCGGAGCGCCAAGCCCTCCCCTCCACGTGCGCCCCGCGTCCCAGCGCCCGGCACTTCCCTGCGCTGAGCTCCGGCCCCCGCCCGCCCCGCCCGCGACCGGAAGTCCCGCCCCCGAGCGGGAACCACGCTGTCCTCGCCGCTCATTGGCTGCGGGGGCCGTCAATGCCCCGGGGGCGGGGCCTCGCGCGGCGGGGCGGAATCTCAGGCCCGCACCCCCGGGCGCCCGGGCTCCCCGAGCCAGAGTTTCTCCGCCGCCGGCCTCCACCGGGGGGTCCTTCGCCCTTTTCTTTCGACAGCCCGTCTCCACTGCTGTCCCACGTGGTTCCTGCCCTTGGGCTCCTCCCGGAAGCGAGGTTTTCCAGCCTCACCGCCCCCCCAGCCCAGCTCCCAGGCCGGGACCCGGCGGAGGATGCTGCGGTTTGCGCAGCGAACCAGCTGCGGGCGGATTCCTCCCCCGGGAAACGAAACGACTATAAAGTTTTATGTGAACCGTCTCACGCGCACGGGCCTTTGAAAAGAAATAATAATTACGAGCATGCTGAAAAGGAAATTTTAATTTTGCCATTTCGCACTCAGTATTTAAGTATATTTTTGCAACTCCCATTTCCTGCTGTCCAACATATCTCTCTCTCTCACACACACACACACACACACACACACACACACACACACACCAGCCTCTGTGGTCTTTTCTGCCCCAGCGGCCAAGGATAACTGCCCCTCAAACCCATAAACACTCACTCAAATGGGGAATGCGGCCCAGAACACCGAGCGCCCATCCGGCGGGAGTTGCCACGAAGCATCGCAGTTGGCTAAGCTGCACCTCTGGTTGGGGGGGACGCACCGGGGTCAGTGCTGGTCGGGGTCGAGTCCTGGGGTGCAAGTCCTTCAGGCGCTCTCCTGCCCCCCCCCCCCCGCCCCAGCACAGACCCATCGGCACACATTCCGTCCGAGGTTCCCTAATGCCCCCCCGGGGCGACCCTGCTGTCGCCCGCAGGGAGGGCGCCCACTTTCCCGAAACTCACAATCCCTCGGCGGCGGGGGGACGCGAAACCACCACCCGTGGCTGTAACAGTGACGGGTGCACGGCGCCCTAAGGACGAGGGCGTCCGATTCCTCCGATCGCATCCTTAGGATCGATCACTCACTCGTCTCCAAGGAGCAAGAACATCCCTTCGTTCGTGCAACGCTGTTGGGCGGGGGCAGATCTGACAGTAGGATAAGGGGGTCCTCACTCTGTACCCCGGTCAAGGGCTGCAGCCGCGCGATGGCGGGTCCCGGGGTTGGCCACGTCCTGGCCCGAGGCCTGCGGGGCACAGGGGCGACCGCCCGGAGCATCCTCGGGGCTGCGCTCGCTTCCCGACACCCTGTCCCGGGGCAACGTGGTTCCCCCACACCTTCCTCCTTTTCCCTTTGGGCTCCCCTTCGTCTCCCCGGCTTCGGCCTCGAAGTTCAATGTCTTTCTTTCCCACTGACACCGTCCCCCTCCCCCCGCCCCCCAGTGCCCGCTGGGGCCCTGCCATCCCTCCCTCTCGGCCGCTCTTCGCCCTAACGGCGCCCCACGAAGGCTCACCGTCCAACCGGCCGGCGGTCCGCCCCGCGCTTCCCCAGCCACCGGGGACTCCCACCCCCCACCCCCGCTCCGCCGCGGAACTTCGCTCGGCCGAGCCTGGCCGCGGCCGAATCCTGACAGCTGGGCCCCGCCAATCAGCGACGGATAAATAAGCGGCGCGGCCAATCAGCACGCGCCGGGCGGCAGGAGGCGGGACTTCGCCCAAGTTCCTCGGGTCCTGAAACCCAAGACCTGTTGCCGCCGCCGCCGCCGCCGCCGCCGCCGCCGCCGTGGCCGCGCAGGTTCTTGGTTACCGCGGCCTCGGCCGTCGGAGCCGGCGTTGGGCGCGGAGCCTCGGCCACTGCCCACGAGCGGGACCCCACCCCACCCCCGGCTGCAGCGCCGCGCGCCCCGCCCCGCCTCCCGGCCGGCCGCGGGGCCCAAGGCCCGCCCGAACTGCCCCGACTCGCCATTCCAGCCGGGCCCCGCGCCCGCGGCCCCGCAAGCGACTCACCAGGAAGTTGGGAGGCGTCCGTCCTCCTGCCCGCGAGGGGCCCCGGGCGGGCGGGCGGGCGCGCGGGCGGGCGGCCCGGCCAGGCGGCGCCGCGGGAAGGCCCGCTGGGCCGGGGGCTGTGACTGCGGGGCCCGGAGCCGAACGCCACCTCGCGCCGCGCCGCCGCCGCCCCCGCGGACGCTGCAGGCGCGGCCACCCCGCCTCGCACGGCCCCGCGCGTCCCGAGAGCGAGCCTAGCGGCGGCCCATCCTCCCGCGGCTCCCGCTCCTCCTCCCGCGGACGCCGCTGTCAGGAGTGTAAACATCCCGGCATCCCCGAGGAGAGGGCGGGGCGACGAGGCCACGCCCCCGTGCTCCTGGCCACGCCCCCAGCGCTGGCCAGGACCTCCCTCGCGCGTGTGGCCACGCCCCCCGCGCCGCTGGTCACGCCCACTCCTCCCCGGAGCCCCACGCAGCGCATCCAGTGCGCAGACTCCCCGGTGGTCCCCGCGGGCCACCTGGGGCGCCCTGTGCAGGGGAGGGACCCCCGCAGCCTCACTCCGGGGCCGAGGCCGCCCTGGGGGACCCCCCTCCCGGCACATCGCTGCTGCTGCCCGGCCTGGCTGTGCGGGGCAACTTCCCTCCCAGCTACACAACTTGTGTGTTTTTTGTTCACTTTTTTTTTAAAAATATATTTTATTGATTTTTTACAGGGAGGAAGGGAGAGGGATAAAGAGTTAGAAACATCGGTGAGAGAGAAACATCGATCAGCTGCCTCCTGCACGCCCCCCACTGGGGATGTGCCCGCAACCCAGGTACATGCCCTTGACCGGGATCGAACCTGGGACCCTTCAGTCCGCAGGCGGACGCTCTATCCACTGAGCCACACCGGTTTCGGCTGTTCACTTATTTTTAAACGCGCCCCACCAGCAAGGGGTGAGCCGAGTGCGTGACGTCCCTTCCTTCTGGGTCACATCGTGGGGAGCCCAGCCCGTGCGCGGGGCGCGTCCCAGCCTGGACGGCAGTGGCTCTGGGGACGGGTCGGGAAAGTGGACAATCGGGTTTGCACGGCAATCTCAATGAAGGCGGCGGTTATGCGTATGTTATAATATAATGACACGCACACACACACCCCAGGAGCCTAGCACAGAGGCCACGCTGGGAAGGCCCACGCCAGCCCCTTCCCGCCTCAATACGGGGGCGCGCATTGGCGGAGGTGACCGCTAGGAGGCGGTGTGGAGTGCACCGCACCCTGATTTCTAATCTCAGCCCAGGGATCAGGAATACCGTGACCTGGGGGCCAGGTGTGGGGTCCCCTCTGGCAAGGAGGAGCCAGCCCCTTTGTAGAAGGAGAGCAGGCAGTCAGAGACACCTATCGCTAGGCCTGCGGGGAGAATGAGAGGAGATAAGAAGTCCTCATTCCACAGGTATGGCCCCCTTCCTTCAGGGTCTTGTCACTGGTGTGACCTCCCTCACCCCTGGGGATTCCAGGCAGGCGTGAGTCGAAGACAGCTCACCTATTTCAAATGCGAAGGCTACGCCCGGGATTAAGATTTAGCAAGTTTATTTTCGGAAAGAAAAAAGAATTCAAGGTCTCCGGAGGAGATGTGGCTCCCAGCGGCTCAAGAAGTGTCTGTCCATCGAGGAACTGGAGAGCATGATGCTAAGCCAGTGGTCGGCAAACTCATCAGTCCGCAGAGCCAGACATCAACAGCACAACGATTGACATTTCTTTGGAGAGCCACACTTTTTAAACTTAAACTTCTCCTAACGCCACTTCTTCAACATAGTCTCGCCCAGGCCGTGGTATTTTGTGGAAGAGCCACACGCAAGGGGCCAACAAGCCACATGGGGCTCGAGAGCCGCAGTTTGCCGACCACGGTGCTAAGCGAAATAAGCCAGTCGGAGAAAGATAAACATCACAGGATCGCACTCATAGGTGGGATACAATGATCAGCGTAATTTGATGAACAAGAATAGATCCAGAGACAAATGGTAGGGCTGGGGTAGTGGGAGTCAGTTGGGGGAAAAGGAGACATAGGTATTTAGACAATAAAAAAATTAATTAATTAAAAAAAAGCAGGCTCCATCAATGTGCTAGACGCGGTTCTAAAGAACGAGGGTACCACTGATACAAAGTCCCCGCTCTCCTGGGGTTCACATTGTAGTAAAAAGGGCAATCATGCGAATAATAATAAGCCTGCAGCCCGGCTGGTGTGGCTCAGTGGTTGAGCGATGGCCTATGAACCAGGAGTTCACGGTTCGATTCCCGGGGCACATGTCCGGGTTGCGGGCTCCATTCCCAGTGTGGGGCGTGCAGGAGGCAGTCGATCCATGATTCTCTCTCATCATGGATATTTCTCTCTCTCTCTCTCTCTCTCTCTCTCTCTCTCTCTCTCTCTCTCTCTTCCTCTCTGAAATCAATACAAATATATCTTAAAAAAATAAATTTTTTTTAAAAAAATTAGAGGTTAGTGTTGATTTTTCCAAACCATTTTTTTTTTTAAGTCCATCGGCTCACCCAGCCCTGGTTCAGTATAAATGCGACTCCTCTGTAAGGAGAGAGGCTCGCTGGGAACATTTTTTCCCGATGAAGGACGGTGAGGTAATATTCAAAATCCTTCCCCTTTGAAAACGGGCCTCGCCCCCACGGAGGGTGAGAGCAGACTCCATCACGGTGCTGGCACCGCGGGCCCTTGAGAAGCTACTGGTGCGCTGCTGGCTGGCAGCCGCCAGGCTTGGCAGCGAGCGGGCGACGAGGCTTAGTCAAGCTGTCGAAATGTCTGCAGGAGCCCCGGCCAAGAGGGGGAAGTCCGATCTGGGACGGCCAGCGGCCCAGGAGAGGTCACCGCTGTCTGGCCCCGGCTGTGGTCACCGTGCGGCGTCAGGAAATAAATCTTTTCCTCCCGCTTCGAGAACCCCCGGGAAAGGCATTAGGGAGCCAGAGGTCACTGCGAACGGGTCACCCGCAGACACGCTTCCGATGACAACAAATCAGCCGGGACTGGGCCCTCACGTCCAACCGCCAGAACCCAAATCCCAGAAAGACAACGAAGCCGCGTCCCGATGATCTGGCCGTGGTCTGAGCATCGTCTAGTTACGGATAAAAATAGTAGCAACCTGCCCTAGCTGGTTTGGCTCAGTGGATAGAGTGTCAGCCTGCGGACTGAAAGGTCCCAGGTTCGATTCTGGCCAAGGGCACATGCCTGGGTTGTGGGCTCGATCCCCAGTAGGGGGCGTGCAAGAGGCAGCCAATCAGTGATTCTCTCACATCATTGATGTTTCTATCTCTCTCCCTCTCCCTTCCTCTCTGAAATCAATAAAATATATATATATTTTTAAAAATAGCAACCCTCCTAGCCGGTGTGGCTCAGTGGTTGAGCGTCAACCTATGAACCAGGAGGTCACAGTTCTGTTCTAGGTCAGGGCACAGGCCCGGGTTGTGGGCTTGATCCCCAGTGTGGGGCATACAGGAGGCAGCCGGTCAATGATTCTCTCTCATCACTGATGCTTCTTTCTTCTTCTTCTTCTTCTTTTTTTTTTAATCCTCACCCGAGGATATTTTTCCATTGATTTTTAGAGAGAATGGAAGAGAGAGGGAGAGACAGAGAGAAATATCAATGTGAGAGAAACACATCGATGGGTTGCCTCCTGCACTTGGCCCGGGCTGGGGAGGAGCCTGCAACGGAGGTACATGCCCCTGACTGGAATGGAACCTGGGACCCTTTAGTCCGCAGGCCGACGCTCTATCCACTGAGCCACACTGGCTAGGGCTCATCACTGATGTTTCTATCTCTCTCTCCCTCTCCCTTCCTCTCTGAAATCAATAAGAATATATATTTTAAATTACTATATATATATAGTAGCAACCCAATGGTGGCTGTTTCTGGCAATTTTTCTAGTAGTTAGAAAACTTAGGAGTTTTCAATGCATTCTATGTATATATTTTTTAAAATATATTTTATTGATTTTTTTTTTTTACAGAGAGGAAGGGAGAGAGATAGAGAGTCAGAAACATTGATGAGAGAGAAACACCGATCAGCTGCCTCCTGCACGCCCCCCACTGGGGATGTGCCCGCAACCAAGGTCCATGCCCTTGACCGGAATCGAACCTGGGACCCTTCAGTCCGCAGACCGACGCTCTATCCACTGAGCCACACCGGTCAGGGCTCTACGTATATTTTTTAAATGTAGGGAAGGTAATATTTTATACCGGTTGCACGGGTATAGGAAGGAACGTCCCACCAGCCGAGTAGGTTTATGTCCCGATTGTCTTGGGTCCAGAGAACCCAACTGAACTCATGCTTTCTGTCTCTCGGCAGGAAAGCCGAGACAAGGGGCAGTAAGTCCAACCAAGGGAGGAAATATACCCAGAAACTATTTCCCTTCTCACACGCCCGCACCCCATCCCTGACGCCGAGCCAAACCGGGGGTCATGCCCCCGGACACGAGGTCATCCAAACCACTGAGCCCCCTTGGGATCCGCCTGGAGCACTCTCTGTGCGCGCACCTCCCCTGAAAAGGGGGTGCCCCCCACACCCTGTGACTTCCCACAGCCGGACGGGACCCCCTGGCAGAGGCCTCCCGCACGCCCGCCCCCCTGTACCTCGGCGGGCTCCTCACGTCCCGCCCGGGATGCGGGAACGCCATTCCCGTCGGGGCGGCCGGCCCAGGCGGTTGTCCGATTCCTGGCGAGGAAGGAAAGGGGGAGATCAGGAGGATTTCTGAGTGCGTTCAGTGTTATTTCCTCAGCAGGTCAGCGGCACCGTCAACGTTCAGCCTGTCTGGAAGGACGGGATGTGAGTGAAACCAGACTCAGGGTCTCGCCACCCCAAACCAGAGACGGACCCAGAGCAGGCTCTGGCCGGAGGGCAGCGAGCCACGTCCGCCCAGTGGCCCCCCACGCCCCCCACTGCTCTGCCACTCGATTCACCCTGGGGTACCCCATGCCCGATCCACCCTGGGGTACCCCACGCCCCCCACTGCTCTGCCACCTGATTCACCCTGGGGTACCCCATGCCCGATTCACCCTGGGGTACCCCATCCCTCCACTGCTCTGCCACCCCATGTACCCCGGGGTACCCCATGCCTGATTCACCCTGGGGTACTCCACGCCCCCCACTGCTCTGCCACCCGATTCACCCTGGGGCTAAAAGTCACATGACGGAGACCACCTGTTTCCCTGTTTCTTTTTTTTCTTGTCTGTTAGTCCTCCCCCGCGGATATCTTCCCGTTGATTTTTAGGGAGAGCGTGGAGGAGAGAGGGAAAGACAGAGAAACATCGATGTGAGAGGAACACATCGATGGGTTGCCTCCTGCACGAGCCCCTACCAGGGCCTGGGCCGGGGAGGAGCCTGCCACCAAGGCAGGTGCCCTTGATGGGAATCGAACCCCGGTCTGCAGGCCGAGGCTCTATCCACTGAGCCGCACCGGCCGGGGCCCTCCTGCGTCTCTGCTCCCTCTGTCCTGCCCACTTCTCCAGCCAAAGGTAGAGAGAGTCCTGTGGGCGAGGAGCAGCCGGAACAGCCCTCGGCAGGAACAGACAGGGTCGCGTCTCAAGCGGGGGCTCGGGGGCCAAAGGTCAGCGATGTGTGTAAAGGCCGGGGGAAGCGGCCGCCCTTGAGAGTCCGGGCGGGAACCTGTGAGTCCCTAAGCCATCGGAGAGCTGGAGGAGGCAGGTCGATATTTAAACTACAGGCGGAGGGGCTACCCCGTCCTTGGGAAGAATGGGAGAGAGCAAACAGCAGGCTGTCACCGTGGCAACGGCGGGCGGTCCCGACGGGGCAAATATGGTCGCTTTTGCCCATCCCTGGGACGCATCGCTCTGCAACTGAGCGGCTTATTGAATCTGGAGAATGTTTAAATCATGTATATACACTATAGAATTATCTCACGTAGCTTCTCATTATTAAACATTTATCTTCGAGGTCGAAATTACTTTTAAAAGTATCCACATGTCAATGATGTTCATCAATTCTTTCGAAGGCTACGCATACACACACATCACGTGTCCTTTGGCCAAGCAGCGTATGCAGCTGTTTGTTCATTTATTTATTTATTTAAATTTGCTTTTTTAAAAAGTATATACATTTTATTGATTTTTTTAGAGAGGAAGGGAGAGGGAGAGAGAGCTAGAAACATCGATCAGCTGCCTCCTGCACACCCCCTACTGGGGATGTGCCCGCAACCAAGGTACATGCCCTTGACCGGAATCGAACCTGGGACCCTTCAGGCCGCAGGCCGACGCTCTATCCACTGAGCCACACCGGTTTCGGCATCATGTGCAGCTGTTTAACCCCTGTCTTGTTTTTATCTGCCATGGGCTCGCTCGGAGATAATTATCATGGTTCTCCGAAGACAAGGGAGGAATAAAAATATTACTTCTTCGGGTTCTACGTTCAGCAAAATGAGTGGCTTCCTCAAGTCTGCCTCCTCCCGCAACCTCTACCTAAGTCGTTTGGCGTGTTTTCCTGTTTCGCAGAGGAAGCTGGTAGACGTGGCACAGTGTTTTAATACGTGATGGGAAAACAGTTAACGGGAAAATAATTTGGACCAGACCTGCAAAAAGCCCTGGTCACCATGGGCTGTTATAAGTAAAGCACCTATCGCCCCCTCGTGGCTCGATGGCTAAATTGCAGGGAAGAGCACATTGTGGGGGGGAAAAACGATAAATCTAAGTGATGGCCAAGTACGAGGGACTGGGACTGGCTACCACATCCATGTTTCCAACATAGAGATTGAGAAAGAATCGTAAGTGCCAGGACAGGTGTGCGTCACAAATAATCGTGACTCCAGCTCGCTCTAGGAGCGTCGGCCTCACTATGGCTTTTGCTGGGATCCTTAGGGGTAGAACATCATCCCCTTCTCGGCCGTAGAACATGAAGCCAGGGCACAGGCAGGCAGAGCTGAGACGCCGGCCCCTGGATGCAGCCGTGCCTGAAGCCGGCCTCCGGGGCGCTGCTCGGTGACACGCCTCGATACCCCGGTGTCCGACTTTGGTTCGCCCTCGTAAATCGAGTTTCGATCGCTGTGATCGAAGGAATCCCGGCCGGTAGTTTCATCCCAGGACACAGCATCCCGGGAAGACCGAGGGGTGAAGATTTCACTGTAAACGCCGTCCCCCAAACCTCCGGCACCTCGGAGCGTTTGGAGATAGGGCCTTCAGGGAGGCGACTAGTCCATCCTGACGGAGGTCCCTTTAAGAGGAAATTGGGACCCACCAAGAGGGACCCCAGAGGAAGGGCGTTGTGGGGACCCAGCCAACCCCGCTGACCTCTGACCTTGGCGACCGCTCTCCCTGTCCAAGCCCAATCTTTGGTGCACAGGTGGCTTCGGCCCCACAGGCGCTGGGCGGGGAGGGACCCAAGAGAAAGGCAGGGGAGTGACGGATGAGTAGGGGCAGTTCTAATAAGGAAGGGGACTCACGGGCTTGTCGTGGGTGGCCGCAGGATGAGTAGGTCTCCACGCCCGCCGGGCAGAATCCTGGGAGTTTCTAGAGAGTCCTCAGGCGGGTCCCGTCACGTACCCGGGGCGCCTGAACTGGGCCGGGCCCGCACCCAGTCCCAGGGCTGTGTCCTCGGACTGGGAGCCGGGAAGACGAGGGGAGGGCTCATTCCCCAGCACAGGGCAGGGGGCGGAGCCTCGGTGACCCAGGTCCAGCTCATAGGTCAAGCGGTGCTCACATCTTCCCCTTGACCTTGCCCAACAGGGGTAAGAGACAGGCTTCCCCGGGGGCATCTGTGGGTGTGTCCCGAGAGCAGTGGTGGGCTCCGGGGTCCTGTGACCGAGTGCCCCCCGGCACAGTCTGTGCTCGGTGGGGGCCCCAGAGGCGGATCCGGGGAGTGATGGGCGGACAGCACCAAGGCCTTGTCATCAGACCCGTTCCGCGACATGCTTTGGCTATGACTCCCTCAGATGACCTTGAGCCTTTTTTTTTTTTTTTCACGCCCTTCCAAAGAGAAGTCTTATTTTTAGACTCAGAGGGAGTTTGAACGCTCAGGAAAGTCCCAGTCACCTCCCATGGCTCCCATACGAAGGAATGCCAGCAACTGGAGGTGTCATCACCCCATTCCCCGGGGTTGTAAGATGGGGTGCTGGGCGCCCCCCGTCCTTCCATTTAATTTTTAAATTTTTAAAAATACGTTTTTATTGATTTTCAGAGAGGAAGGGAGAGAGAGAGAGAGAGAGAGAGAGAGAGAAACATCCATGATGAGAGAGAATCAGGGATCAGCTGCCTCCTGCACGTCCCACACTAGGGATGGAGCCTGCAACCCGGGCCTGTGCCCTGACCGGGAATCGAACCGTGACCTCCTGGTTCCTAGGTCGACGCTCAACCCCTGAGCCACGCCGGCCTCCCTAAGTTATAAAAAACATAAAATCATCTTAGCAATATTTTATGAGACCTGGACTCCTCACCCAGCGGGTAACTAATTACCAGAAACGTACCTGACCCCGGGCTGACTGTTATTATTAAAAGAGGCTTAAAATCCATAACGAAAATATTACATAATCAACGTGTGTTTTTTTTTTTTATGTGTTGAAATGCGAGACGCTCCATGGTCCTCCGCCAGCAGACTCTGTCCGGGTTGGCGTTCCCGTCACTTTTTATTTTTTTATTTTTTATTTTTTTCTGTTTTAAAGTGGTTAAAGGAGTCCTCGAGTCACCAATGGGGAGGTGAGTTTTAATTCTCCACATTCCATCCGATTTATAATCTACCATAAACCTCGGGGCTACCAGCTTTCACTAGCTCAGCAAATTAGCCCGTCTACCCGGCGGCGGGAGACCGAGCCAAGAAAACGGCGTGACAAGGAGTTTACGACGGTCCCCGTTTCATCCCTCATTTCTTGCCATGCACCCCCAGTTCGGCCCACAGAACCCCACAGGGCCCCGGCGCCGGCCCATTCGGCGCTTTGCCCCGGGGAAGGAGTCTGACATTGACATTGAAGGGTGAGCACCCATGTCCCGGGGCCTGTGGCGGCTTCTGGGGAGGTGCCAGCAGCTAAAGTCCCTGGCATTTAAAGCTGAGCCCGACTGAGCCTTCTGCACGCAGGCCTCTCGCTAAAGATTCACGAACATTCTTTCACTCAGGGCTGCTGAGAGCGCGGCCGTGATTTATGGCCGGGAGAGTTCCGTGTCGTCTTAGCGCAATAGCTCCTCCTCGATGGAGACACTCAACGTCCTGCATTCTTTTATTCCGTGCCACCGGCCCTTGAAGGACACGGTGGACGTGAAGACAGCGTTTGGGGGACAGAGCGAGAAAGACAGTTTTTTTATTTAAAATATATTTTATTGATTCTTTACAGGGAGGAAGGGAGAGAGATAGACAATTAGAAACATCGATGAGAGAGAGAAACATCGATCCGCTGCCTCCTGCACACTCCCTACTGGGGATGTGCCCGCCACCAAGGTACATGCCCTTGACCGGAATTGAACCCGGGACCCTTGAGTCCTCAGGCCGACGCTCTATCCACTGAGCCACACCGGTTAGGGCGAGAAAGCCAGTATTAACGGTCTATAGGAGATAATGTTATGAAATATAGAACGGCTAGCTGATACTCAGGGTACACATGAATGGGGAAAGTCTTCTTATTGACACATTCCCATTTCCTATAAAAGCATTCAGAGCCCTCGCCGGTGTGGCTCAGTGGATAGAGCGTCGGCCTGCGGACTGAAGGGTCCCGGGTTCGATTCCGGTCAAGGGCATGTACCTTGGTTGCGGGCACATCCCCAGTAGGGAGTGTGCAGGAGGCAGCTGATCGATGTTTCTCTCTCATCGATGATTCTAACTCTCTATCCCTCTCCCTTCCTCTCTGTAAAAAATCAATAAAATACATTTTTTAAAAATGGTATGTCTTAGGATGGAAGACGGGCAGTCATGTAAGTGAGCTGGTTAGAGTGAGTCATCGTAATTGGGAGTAAAGATACTTGGGGGAATATCACAGGGATGTGGCCCTCGTTTGTAAATAGACAAACTTGATATTCACGTACGAAGTCCCCGTCGTTGGCCCTGAATTTGAATATGACGTGTCCTCTTGATGGGCTAAGAAGTGTGGCTACCCATCCGCCATCATTGTCATCATTTTAGCAAAATGGTACTGGAAAAGGGTGTTTTTTTTGTCCTGTTGGCCACTCCGATGAGTGACTCTTGTTTTTAAAAACCCAGGCGGAGCCCTGTCTGGTTTGGCTCAGTGGATAGGGCATCGGCCTGCAGACTCAAGGGTCCCAAGTTCAATTCCGGTCAAGGGCATGTACTGTGGTTGCGGGCACATCCCCAGTAGGGGGTGTGCAGGAGGCAGCCAATCAATGATTCTCTTTCTTCCTCGATGTTCCTATCTCTCCCTCTTCCTTCCTCTCTGAAATCAATAAAAACATTTTAAAAATTAAAAAATAAAAATAAAAACCCACACGGAGCCATCTGAGCAGAATCTTGGATGGCCACGCTCCACCGGAAACTGCAGAAAGAATTAACGGTGACGCATTAGTCGCCGGTTTAAAGCTACTAAATGTTGCCATGGACTTTCTTGGAAATAGCTCAGGGAGCTTCCTCAAAACGGGAAGTTTGCAAGAACAGGGTGTACAGTGTCGACTCCGTCCCTGAAACGTTATCCTCGCCTGTTCTAGTAACTTCTACTGGCTTGCCCGGTGCCTCGCTTAAAGGGATGTTCAGCCCTGGAGGGTGCGGGTCAGCGGGTCGGGCATCATCCCATACATCGATAGGTCGCTGGTTCGAATCCTGGTCAGGGCACATGCCCGGGGTTGCAGGCTGGATCCCCGGTACAGGGGGGTATATTGCTCTCACATCGATCTCTCACTCCCTCTCTCTCTGTCTCTCTGTTTCCCTTTCTCTCTGTCTCTCTCTCTCTCTCTCTCTCTCTCTCTCTCTCTCTCTCAATCTCTCTATCTCTCACATCAATGTTTCCCTCCCTCTCTCTCCCTCTCTAAAAAAAAAAAAAAATCTTTAAAAAAGAGGGCGTTCAAGTTACCGATTTTGTAAGAAACGAAGAGCAGTCACCGCTCCGACCATCCCTTTTTCCTGCAGCTAGCGTGTGTAACCGCCTTCGCCGTGTTTTCAGTGTCTGGAGAGAATGCCCGCTCCCTACAGCTACCCTGAGCCACTCGGTTAATTAAAATCTACAAGTCTAATGTTGTTACATCTGCTAAACGCATTCGCTGCCATGTCAATTATCAAAACGCGAGCGTTGCATGAAAATGATGCTCCCTCCTGACCGATCCGCTGTGGCTTTAATTATTTATTTTGTTTGGGGGAAATGTTCGAGAACTGGGAGAGAGAGTAGACTACGAAGCCAACTTGGAAAAAACGAGAGAGAGGCAAAACTTGGTAGGAGCAAGCCGATGGCTCAGATAATAGTGGCTGAATCATGCTCACGTGCCTTCCCCTGTATTTAAAGGAAATATGTCCCCGCTCTCGTCTTGCATCTGAAGCAGTTTTTAGGGTAAAGCTTCCCCTTTTTGGAACTAGTTTATGGTAATAATGCTAGAATTCACGCCTGACCCCTCAGCTCTGAATACACGGAGTGGCCAGATGATGATGATCTCTGCACGCATAATAATCTGGCCACTCAGTGTATATCCTATATAAGAAAAGGCTAATGTGCAAATTGTCCCCTCGACCAGGAGTTCGACCAGAAGGCAGGCCGGCCAACCGTCCATGTCCCCTCCCCCTGGCCAGGCTGGCCGGACCCCACCCACCCATGCACGAATTCATGCACCAGGTCTCTGATATATATATATATATATATATATATATATATATATATATATATACACATATATATATATATATATCAGACACACACACACAAACACATACACTGAGTGGCCAGATTATTATGATCTCTGAACGCATAATAATCTGGCCACTCAGTGTATCTGTATCTCAGATGGGAACCAAAAGGATTCTAGACTTTTGCTGGAGATCAACCACCTCTTTGCCCTGAGCTTTCTATCAGCCAGTGCAAAGGGGAAAACTGATCAGGTGCACGATTTCTAGTATCTTTGATATCGAATATATGAGGTACTCAGGAGAAGGACACGGAGTAGCCAGATGATTATGCGTTCAGCGATCATCATCATCTGGCCCCTCAGTGTATATAACACTGCACGCCGGCCCGCTTGCCTGTGGCTTTTATCACTGGGTTGTCAGCGCCTAGAACTGAGCCTACTGTGTGCTTGGCACTCAATAAACATCTGACAGTTGATCAAACGCCTCTTTATATTTATTTCTTACAAAATATTATTGTGTATGTATATTTTTTTCCTTTGGGGAGCTTTCTGTGTGGCTGCATAATTTATTTAAATAAAAGAATAGCTCTATACATGACTCTTTCAAAACAAGAGGTAGTCAGGCTCGGCCAGCGTGGCTCGGTGGTTGAGTGTCAACCTAGGAGCCAGGGGGTCACGGTTGGATTCCCGGTCAGGGCACACGCCCAGGTTTCGGGCTCCATCCCCAGTGTGGGGCGTGCAGGAGGCAGCCGATCCGTGATTCTCTCTCATCATGGATGTTTCTCTCTCTCTCTCCCTCTCTCTCTTCCTCTCTGAAATCAATAAAATATATTTTTTAAAAATAAGAAGTCAACAGTGGTATACAGGGAGGAGTTCCTCCTAAATGCTACTGTATACAGGCCAGGTGAAGCTGATTGTAAGGGGGGAAATCTCACAGAATAAATGTCCTTCGATAGAAGAGCAGTCCATTGGTTTTAACCATTTTAACAATGAGGAATCCCAACTTTTCTAGAATTGCTGAGTCACGGCCCCTCTGTGTATGTCAGTCCCACCCTTGGGTGTCGCCAAAAGTCCAGACGGGGCATCTGAGGGCTCAGTCCAGTTCCCCAAACCTTTCGTTCCCCGGACCGGAGACCCCAGGCTGGGCTGGAGGGCAGCGGCGGAACAGATTCCAAGCCCTGTATTTGCCGCCTTCTGTCTGCACGGTTCCTGGTGCAGACGGAAAAATGTTCCTCGGACACTATCTCCAGGTCGCATCTCGCTCCACAAAGGACCGGAAGCGTCCTACTGAACACCTACTCAGAATTCCAACACTGGAACCACCGAGGGAAGAAATGGAATGAGGCGGTTAAGACCAAAGAGAAAAGACGGCAGACAGATAAGACAGACAGATAAGCCTGAGGTCCTGGTGGAGCCGGAATTTGGCCCGAAGCATCCAGGATGACAAAGCAAAGTTGCAGTGATAAAATGAGGGGTTCTCCCCGGGGCAGACAGAAGGTAGGGGATTCCCAGGAGCCCACAGGCTGTTCCAACCTCCAGCCCCAGGGGCAGGAGATAGAGGTCGAAAGTGGCTTTTTCTAAAGGGACCGGGAGCACAGAGAGAGAGAGTGGTTTCCGAAACTTGGTTAAGAACAGGAGGGGGCCGCCTCCGGAAACTTGGGGTTCAGGGCCCCCGTTAGGACAGGCGACCATGGATTCACACTGCACCAGCCCCTCCCGCTGGGCTCAGGCGCCAGGGTGCAGGCCGTGGAGGGAGGATTTGGGGGGCAGCCAGATGGAAGCCGAGAAAGTCCTCGGGGCGAAGGGATTGAAACTTGGGGCGAGAAGAAACTGAGGATTAAAATGAGTCCCTACCGTGTTAGGTTGTTGTGAGAGGGTTAAACAGATTAATACAATAAAGGACTTAGGCCCGGCCGGTGTGGCTCAGTGGTTGAACCAGGAAGTCAGAGGTTTGATTCCCGGTCGGGGCACATGCCCGGGTTGCGGGCTCCATCCCCAGGGTGGGGCGTGGCAGGAGGCAGCCGATCCATGATTCTCTCTCATCATGGATGTTTCCATCTCTCTCTCTCTCCTTCTCTCTGAAATGAATAAAAATATGTCTTAAAAATAACAACAAAGGACTTAGCACAGTGCCTGCCATATAATCAATGCTCAAAGGGAAAGCTTGTTATTAGTAGTAATAATTTTAAAATCTAAGCTAGAGAGAGAGAGAGAGATCAATGAAGTCAGGAGGCAGCACGTGAAGAGAAAGAAAGCAAAGGGATTTGTTATATCAAGTCCAGTTGTGGTCAGAATAAGGGAGAGAATTCTCTGGAAAGACAGGAGATTCTGGTTCGAGGCTGTGACTTACAAAGTTATTCGATTCACTTGTGGGGTTGTTGTTCTGTGTTTTTTGTGTTGTGTGTGTGTGTGTGTGTGTGTGTGTGTGTGTGTGTGTGTGTTTTTAATGAGAACCAAGTGTATAGCAGCACAGCAGATCTCAAAATGTCTTCTGTCTAAGAGTCACCTGGGAGGATCACGAAAAGGTACATTTCCAGGACTTGCCTATTCTCAAAAGATGTTGGGGTCCCTCGTTAGGGCACCATCATGCCGGGGTTCTTGTGTCCCGGCCTTACAGAGGGTTCAGCATTCTGGAGAAAGGGGCTGCGCGTAGATGATTAAAGAGTCCGGAGACGAAAGATAGTTTTGAAAGGCACTGGGGGTCAGAGGAGCTTCAGCTAAAAGGAACTGAAGACTCTTCCTTGACCAAGGACCCCGTGCTTTTATTCAACACAATTTGTCCCAAGGCAAGGTGGAGGTAATTCACTTCAAAGGGTACGGTATCAAAGGGTTTACCGAGATTGTCAGTTTGGGGAATAGCCTACAGCTGTTCAGGTGTTTGGCCAACAGGAGGCAATAAAATGCCCTGAGCTGTCTGGCAGTTAACAATCCTATTCAGGTTTGGGGGAAGTGCCGTTTAGCCATTTCCAACAGGTAAACTACCTATGTGGCTCAGCCTTGTTGAGCCCCCCAAGTCCCATCAACCTTTTGGTGAAACTCTTGTAATTATTACATGTCGGAATTGGTTCCTGGCCAAAAAAAAAAAAAAAAAAAAGTAATTCAATAGAACTGGGCACTTGGCCTTGGGATTCATATTTTATGGAGCCTCCTAGACCATCCTGATGCAGCGGTCCCTGGACCACCACTTTATAGATATTGATTTCAGAGAGGAAGGAAGAGGGAGAGAGAGGTGGAAACATCCATGATGAGAGAGAGATCTCACTCATTTGTGGATAATAAAGAACATTATAAACTGATGAACAAAAAGATAGATACAGAGACAGTAAAGCATCAAACAGACTGTCCAATGACAGCAGGAAGGTTAGGGAGAGGTGGGGGAGATAAGAGATCAACCGAAGGACTTGTATGCATGCATATAAGCATAACCAATGGACGCAAGACACTGGGGGGTGAGGGCATGTATGGGAGTGGGGTGGGGTGAGGCAATGGGAAGGTATATACACATGTAATACCTTAATAAAAAAATGGAAAAAATACAAAATAAAAGCAGCAAACATTGAAAAAAAAAAAAACCGATGAGAGAGAATCATGGATCGGCTGCCTCCTGCACGCCCCCCACTGGGGATCAAGCCCACAACCCGGGCATGTGCCTTTGACTGGAATCAAACCTGGGACCCTTCAGTCCGCAGGCCGACGCTCTACCCACTGGGCCACACCAGCTAGGGCTGGACCACCACTTTGAGAACTCTGGCCCAGACTAAGACTCCGCCCGGGTGACGGAGAGTTGAAGAGAGAGTCATCGGAGAAGAGGGGACCAGGGAACGCAGAGGCCTGGCTCTGGAGTGACTCACCCACACGGCCGTTGAGGTCCCTCAGGATGGACACTAGACAGGGTGGAGAAGGGGGCCGTGAGCCAGAGGGCAACGTCAGCGATGAATGGGGGGAGGTGCGGTGAGGGGCGAGGAGCAAAGGAGGGCTCTTCCAGAGGAAGAGGAGTTGGGGCAAAGGTGAGAGATAAACGCTGATGACAAGAGTCTTACGAGGCAGGAATGTTCCGGAAAGACCAGAAAGTGAAGGTCTGGTGTGGCCTGGAAGAGCCAGTTAGTCACTGAGAGACTATGTGAGGAAATACTCATCAGAGAAGAGAAGGAGACAGCTCCATTTCAGAAGGCTGCTGGGCCCGGTCGGCGTGGCTCGGTGGTTGAGCATTGACCTATGAACCAGGAGGTCACAGTTCAATTCCTGGTCAGGGCATATGCCTGGGTCTTGAGCTCAATCCCCAGTGTGGGGGGTGCAGGAGGCAGCCAATCAATGATTGTCATCATTGATGTTTCTCTCTCTCTCTCTTCCTCTACCTTCCTCTCTGAAATCAATAAAAAAGAAAAGAAAGACAGAAAAGAAAAGGAAAAGGCAGGAAATATAGCAAAAGGGTAAATCAGGGTTTAGGGGTGGGGGCAGGGTGAGGTTGCCTGAGAGCAGTTGGCCCTAAGAGTGCAGAGCTGAAGGAGAACTTGGAGCTAGAGACAGACCCTTGGAAACTACTGGAATACGCATGATACTTAAAACCTTGATCGCTGATGAACTCGCACAAGGAAAGAATGCCGATTTGGGGACGAAGAAGAGGGTGGTACCCTGATGACCAGATTAAAGATTTTATTGGTGAGGGAGGGGAAAGAGAACCGGACATGCAGAGAGGGAGGGGGAAGCCCAATAACAAGCAACATGAAGACATCCAAGGCCTAAGGTGGTTTCAGGAAAGGGGAGATTGGCCAATGCTTTTGAATTCTCCCGTGAAACGATTCCTGGCAAAGAGGAGGCGGCCCTCGTGACGGAGCGTTTGGTGGTGAGCGGAGACTCGAAGACAGACCACCGTGGACGGAGGCATGAAGGAGAAGGGGGGACTTGGAAACAGCATCACCCAAGAATTTTATTTTATTATTATTATTATTATTTTTTATTATTATTTTTTTTTTTTGCTTGAAAAGAACAGGCCAAATGACACAACCGAAATGACTTGGGCAAAAAGTTATCTATTGGCTCATGGAGCTAAAATATCCAGGAGTGTTTCTGGCCTTAGTCAGCGCTGGACTCGGCGGGGCGGGTGATGTCACCGGGATCCCGTTTCTCCCCGACGCCTCTCATCTTCCGCTGGGCTCTGCCCCGGGCTTGGCAGACAGCCCGCGGCAGCTCCAACACGGAGGTGTTTCCAGCTCAAAGCCCGTGGAAGGAAGAGGGAACCTATTTCCTCAATAACGCGAACACAGGACGCAAAGTGGAGATGGGTGGGTTCTGATTGGCATGATTGGGGTCCAGTGTCCATCCCCGAATCGATCAGAATTGCCTACGGGCACCAAGGGACTGGTTAGATGAGGCTGAGACCATAAGGCAGCAGGAGGGAAGGGTTCCCGGGAGGGAAATCAGATACTGACCACCAGAAGGAGGACGAAGAAATTCCAGCAGCAAACACAACAGTCAGTCATGTCAGGGGTTAGACCAGTGGTCGGCAAACTCATGAGTTAACAGAGCCAAATATCAACAGGACAACGATTGAAATTTCTTTTGAGAGCCAAAATTTTTAAACTTAAACTATATAGGTAGGCACATTGTTATTAACTTCATTAGGGTCCTCCTAAGCTAGCCGTTGCTAAAAACTCAAGGGGCCAAAGAGCCGCATGTGGCTCGAGAGCCGCAGTTTGCCGACCATGGGGTTAGGCACGGACCTCTAGCAGGTCTGGCTGTAGAAGCAGGAAGAGAGAGAGAGGTATTGTTAGAGGGAGGGTTGAAGGTGAGTTTCAGGAAAGAGAGAGAGAGAGAGAGAGAGAGACAACCCAGAGGTGGGGAAATGGTGAAAGAGAGCAGAGTCGGAGAAGGCGTTGATTGGGTCAAGAGAACCACTGGCAGAATTAGCTCTGAGCTGGTGCAGGGACCCTTCCCCTGGTGGGAGTTTGGGGACCCAACTAACTCAGTTTTTTGATGGCAGAGCCTCAAGTGTAGGACTTGATGCCTCATGACCTCTGTGTACCTGTGATGTGGGAAGGAAGGTCGTGTGTAGAGGCTGAGAAGGAAGGGTTGGCTGGAGAAGGGTGAGTTTCTGTGGGAGAAGGGAAGGTTGGGGCATGCAGACCAGCTGCTGGATGATCCACATTAAGTCTGAAGAGAACAACATTCCCAGTGAAGTTTCCTTTCTCATCGAGCGCCATCGGCAATCTCAGTGAGTGGAAACTTGGGATGAAATGATGCCTACGGATGCCTACGGATGCCTCCGGATGGAGATGTTTTCATCCACTTACTGGCTCACCTGGGGATTCTTTCAGTGAGAAATCTTGGTTGGGAAAATGATTCATAAACCCCGCTTGGGATTGGAGACCTGTGGGGTCCTCCGAGTGGGTGTCGCTGAGCCAGAGAAGACAAGGAGAGGAGTATTTCCTTGAAGGATGAGGAAGAAAAGGAGGGGAGAAAAATCAAAGCAAAACAGAGTGCAACCAAGATAGCAAAATAAGAAAAGACTGCATTCTTTGTCATGGAGTCTTCAAATCCTTAGTGAAATTTCTAAATTTTTTAAAATATATTTTTATTGATTTCAGAGAGGAAGGGAGAGGGAGAGAGAGAGAAACATCCATGATGAGAGAGAATCATGGATCGGCTGCCTCCTACACGCCCCACACTGGGGATCGAGCCCACAACCGGGGCATGTGCCCTGACCGGGAATCAAACGGTGACCTCATGGTTCATGGGTTGTCGCTCAACCACTGAGCCACAGGGCTGGGCCATTTTCCTAGATGCCCTCTTACATGTCTTACAATAACAGCAGAAAAGAGAAGTCGTATGGGTAACATAAAATGTGAAACAAATTTTATTTACCTTGGCTTGTAACCAGTTAGCTCAGAGAAATTATTATGAGGACTCTACCGTGTTGGCAAAAAGTCCTGGTAAGGTTCAGCTCTGCTTTTCCACTGAAACATACCAGGCTCCCCCCACCCCCCTGCCCCAGGGGTTGGGTGTGGCCCCAGCAACAAGGGAATGAATAACGGTAGTAACTACTGCACATCCATCCCCTCCAGCGCCATCTTTCAGATGAGCATTGCTTTGAGGTTCTAGACCAAAGATAACTTATTGGTGTCGGATGAATGATGGATGGATGGATGGATGGATGGATGGATGGATGGATGGATGGATGATGGATGGATGATGGATGGATGGATGGATGGATGATGGATGGATGGATGGATGATGAATGGATGATGGATGGATGATGGATGGATGATGGATGGATGGATGGATGGATGGATGGATGGATGGATGGATGATGGATGGGTGATGGATGGATGGATGATGGATGGATGATGGATGGATGGATGGATGATGGATGGATGATTGATGATGGATGGATGGATGATGGATGGATGGATGGATGGATGGATGATGGATGGATGGATGGATGGATGGATGATGGATGGATGGATGATGGATGGATGATGGATGGATGGATGGATGGATGGATGGATGGATGGATGGATGGATGATAGATGGATGGATGATGGACGGATGATGGACGGATGATGGATGGATGGATGGATGGATGGATGGATGGTGGATGGATGGATGAATGATGGATGATGGATGGATGATGAATGGATGAATGATGGATGATGGATGGATGATGGATGGATGACAGTTACAATTCCATGAACAATTCTGTTCACTTGGGGGAAATTGATGGTATTCCACCAAACCTGTTCCGGCTCTGGCCTTTGGAAATTGATGGTATTCCACCTAACCTGTTCCACCTCTATCACCCCAGTGCTCCTCAGTGCTATTTGATGCTCCTGATAGAGATGATAATAGATACGATAGATAGGCTACCTGGGAGGAGGCAGGGGAGGGAAGGTGCTGGTCTGATGCTTATCACTCATCAGATAAGGGGCCTGACCAGGCCACCTGTTCAGGAACCTAGAGCTTCTCAGCCCAGCTTTCCTAGAAAGGGGAGCAAAGTAGAGATACCCATCCCCACCCCGAGGCTGCAGGATTCCCTCCCTCCAGCTCCGCCCCACCCCATTCAGATGGTTTCTCCTGTGGCCGGTCAGCTTGCTTTGACGTTGTCCTGAGGGACCCAAGGATTAAAAGGGAAGTGTGGTTTGTTGAACCGAAAAACAGAGGTGTCTTCTAATGGATTGAAGACCCTAGCCTATTTTGAGTGAATGATGACTGAGTTGAGAGAGCAGGTCACTGCTGGGTCTCTCGTGCTGTGTCTGTGTCTCAGTCTCAGACTTGGGATCCCCCAGGGCCCAGGCCAACTGTGTGACTGACGGACAGGAAGCAGCTCTCAGACGCCTCCAACCGGCCCTGGCCAGCGATGATGATGGTCCCAGAATATCCAAGGAGAGACAAAGTCAAGAGAGCCACATCTAAAAATACCTCCACTGCGTCCCCAGCTCCAATATCACCTCCAGCTTTGCCATCGAAGGACCAGGAGGGAGTTGCTGAGAATTTGATGAGAGAGAAGAGAGGGGGAAATGAGAGAACGCCGTAGGGAATTAGCCCTCGCTACATCCTTTTCTTACATTGATTTTGACTCCTTTTCAAATGTTGCAAAGAGGGGGGAAAAAGATCATACCAAATACTGTCTGCTTAGATAATAAATATAACTTTTTTAAAAAATATATCTTTATTGATTTCAGAGAGGAAGGGAGAGGGAGAAGAGATAGAAACATCAATGATGAGAGAGAATCATTGATTGGCTGCCTCCTGCACCTCCCGCAATGGGGATCAAGCCCGAAACCCAGGCATGTGCCCTTGACCGGAATCAAACCCTGGACCCCTCAGTCTGCAGGCTGACGCTCTATCCACTGAGCCAAACTGGCTAGGGATAAATATAACTTTCTATACTATATAGTGTAAGCATAACTTTTTATACACTCAATTTTTTTTTCTTTTGGAAAAAAAAATAATTAAAAAAACAGCAACCTGTCTAACCCTGAGCAAAAACCACAGTCTAATGGAAACCAATGATTCTGACCTGGTGACCTCACAGAAGTCCTGTTTTTCCCTCCTCATATTTGCCAGCCCTAAAATGGGAAGAATTTTAATGAGCCACCATAAACATTTATTTGAGGGCCACCATAAAAATATGGCAGTGTGTTCTACTTTGAGATTGCAAACTGAAATACTAACACTGAGTACAAAATATTATTTGGGACCTTCTTCAGGGTTTATACCTTATCTCACGCCTGCTGTACCCCTATAAGTACTTGTTTTATAGTTGGGAAGCTAAGGCACAGAGAAGTTAAGTTACTTTCCCAACAACGCACAGCTAGGAAGCTACAAAGCCAGATTGCAACCAGGCTCCTAAGTATCATTCTACGTCGCCTTCTGGTGGGGGCATTGGCAAAGCCTACATTTCTCCCCGGTGCCTTTCTGAGTGTTGTTTCTGAATAGAGAATGCAAAAAAAGACGCTGGGTTCTGTGTCCAGGTAGTGAGGGCAAAGATAGACCTATTCTAGGGGTGCAGCAAGAGGAGGAGGTGGCAGCTAACATTGGGAAGAGCAACGGTCATGTCCTCTCCATCACCCCACATGCCATCAACACTTAGGCCAGTGCTATCAGTGAATAGGGGCTCATGTTGGTTGAATTGGGGGATTGCACGGTAAATTTACACGTCATAATAATGTCGGTGTCAATCCAAAAATTGTATCTCAACCATTTAGAAGGAAAGCCGCTGAGAACCGCCATGCGATGAGCATCAGCAATAAATATAATTTGCCTTTCCCTAATGAACAAACCCTCATTCTCAAACGATCTTATTCCAAATAAGACATGATAGAGTGTGGTGGCATGCTCACCCATAAACAGCCGTGACCTGTGACGTTCCGGGGATACAGATTAGACCTGCTGAGTAGAACCCTTCACGCTCAACCTTGCCACTCAACCCCTATAATTTCGATGGTCAGCAAAGAGGCATAATTCACCTGGAGGGACTCAAATATAAAAATTAGCCCACATTACAGTACCCACTCTTCTTCATTATGCATTCTCCCAGGAACCGTAGTAATTTTGATTTACTGACAAGAGAGCATCTGGTTTGTTTTCGTGACATTTAGCAGAAAAGATGCCATTAATCAGCCTTTTGTTTGTCCTGAATCTAAAAATTCATTCCAAAGGAGTTTCCTAGAAGCTCTTAATGACTGTACATCACGGTTCTACTACCTGATATTCTGAATAATACATACCACGCTTATGGGCATTCATTATTAAATCCAGCGAGGAATCGTAGCCTTCCTATGGCAAAGAATCAATATATATAAAAGCCTAATAGGCAAATTGTCCCCGCAGGAGTTCGACCAGGAGACCAGGAGTTCAATCGCTCGCTATGACGTGTGCTGACCACCAGGGGGTGACCCAGAATGAAGGAAGGCCCTGATCGCCCACCAGGCCTAGGGACCCTGCCTGTCCACGAATTTCATGCACCTGGCCTCTAATATAATTAACTGAATGTAATTCTCAACACCCATGTCAGCTCGCCCTGTCCCAGCTGGTTTCTCAGGTAATCAGTTCACGGAACATCATCGGGGAGAAGCGTTTTCTTCCTCTCACTCCTTGGATCTTGCGTTCTCCAGAATCTTCTAGAGTTCCCACCCCGTCCAGTCCTTCAGAAGTGCTGATGTTTCAAGTTGACATCGAAAAGTATAATTAACAGACCAATGTCTATATGCACGCACAGAGACTACGGTCACTGAAAAATCCAGTGAGAAAACGTGGCGTTGTTTTCTTGTTGTGAATCCTCATCCAAGGATATTTTTCCCATGGATTTTTAGAGGGAGCGGAAGGGAGGGGGAGAGACAGAGAGAAACATCGATGAGAGAGAGAGACACATCGATTGGTTGCCTCCCCCACACGCCCTGACCAGGGCCAAGGGATCGAGCCCGTAACCGAGGTACATGCCCTTGACCAGAACTGAGCCTGGGACCCTTCCGTCCACGGTCTGACGCTTTATCCACTGAGCCAAACGGGCTAGGGCACAACGTGGTGTTTGTCAAATGGCCCACCCATCTGGGCTGGCTGCTATGGAGGACACTGGGGTCCCCTCCGCCCCTCTCTGCAGCCTTGGCCCCTCAAGATGCTCTCAGGTCCCCCCTACAACACGCCAAGAACTCGGCCATGAGAACGGAGTCAAACCGTTTGCCCATCACCTTGGCGGCCTCAGCCTCTGTGTGCCCTCGGTTCACTCTGCACCGGGCACTGAGCCAAGGGACTCGAGAAAGGAACATCAGCAGACAGACAGACAGACAGACAGACGGACAGACAGACAGCCCCTCCCCAGCCCTCCTGCATTTTCCATCCTCTTTTCCTACCTCCTCACGGACCTCCTGGGAACGCCCAGGGAAGGAAGCCGTCTCTCCTCCCCACCTCCAGGCAAGTTGCAAAACCTGGCGAGGTCGCCCCCTACTGACCGAGTCACTTCCTTTCTTCCCAGGGAACCTCCATTTCTGTTTTCCTGTTTGATTATTTCATATAAAATGCCGTGGGAACTGGTTTCCAGAATATGAAACCGAGACCAAATTCTTTATTAAAATACTATGGGATGCCCTAGCTCAGTGGCAGGCAAACTGCGGCTCGCGAGCCACCTGCGGCTCTTTGGCCCCTTGAGGGTGGCTCTTCCACAAAATACCACGGCCTGGGCGAGTCTATGTGGAAGAAGTGGCGTTAGAAGAAGTTGAAGTTTAAAAAATGTGGCTCTCCAAAGAAATGTTAATCGTTGTGCTGTTGATGTTTGGCTCTGTTGACTGATGAGTTTGCCGACCACTGGGATAGACCCATTTATTACCTTTTCTAACTTGTCAGACCTGTAAATACTTCCAAGGATGTCCTGTGCGGGACACCAGCGAGTTTGATCGCTGTAAACGTCCTAACCGCCCCGGGAGATGAGCTGGTCAGACCGCCTTCGACAGAAAACGGAAGATTAATGGATTCAGTCCACGCTGCTCGGGTGTGACTTAAACGGGATTGATCTGTTTCCAAAACCCATGGTATTTCTTTAAAATATGGCCTTCAGATCTGCTGGATTAAAAAAAAAACTCTTGATTTCTCTCTCTTTTTTTTTAATGTATGTTTATTTTTTTAAAATACATTTTATTGATTTTTTTACAGAGAGGAAGGGAGAGGGATAGAGTTAAAAACATCAATGAGAGAGAAACATCGATCAGCTGCCTCCTGCACACCCCTTACTGGGGATGTGCCTGCAACCAAGGTACATGCCCTTGACCAGAATCGAACCTGGGACCCTTCAGTCCACAGGCCAACACTCTATCCACTGAGCCAAACCGGTCAGATTGATTTCAGAGAGGAAGGGGGAGAGAGAGAGATAGAAACATCAATAATGAGAGAGAATCATGGATGGGCTGCCTCCTGCACGCCCCCCGACTGGGGAGGATCGAGCCTACAACCTGGGCATGTGCCCTTGGCCGGAATCGAACCTGGGACCCTTTAGCCCACAGACGGACGCTCTATCCACTGAGCCACACCGGCTGAGGGCATTCATTCGTATTGTTTGATTTCAGATTAGTGTGACAGCATCCTCTGCTCGGACTGTCCCGGGCCCGTCGACACAGAGGCCTCATTCGGCCCCTGGATTCTCCTGGCGTTTGGAACGGGGCAGCTGTGGGCGGTCTCTCCTTCCTTTTCCCGATGAGGGACGTGACCGTGCGGCCCGAGATCCGTCTGGGCAGGGAGAAGCCATTCCTGTCATAAATCCTACGCGGCTCCTCCCATGCCACTTGGCTCTGCAGCCGGTACCTGCTGGCCACGTATTTGCAGAGCTTGGATTTACAGCGCCCACCGAGATAACGGTGAAGGCAGCCAGGAGCGATGAGATCCCGGCACCGGCCGGTATCTGCAACACTTCCCCCAAAGCCGGGGCCGGGAGGTCAGCGCGAGAGGAGGAAGTTCAAGGCATTTCTCTGGGAGCCCAGCGCAGGACCAGGAGCCCACGCCAGCCCCGTCTCGTGATGTCACCGGCAATAAATCCCAGGGCCGGGCCATCGCGCCTGAGATGGGCATTTCGGAGCATGGCGCCCGCGGTAAATCATCTGGGGAGGACGGCTCTGCTGTGGCTGATCTTCACGGGGAAGGTAAGCATTCACGCTCGGGGCCCCGTCCGTCCTCGGCCATTTGTCTTCGTCCAACGCCATCCACAGAGCCAGCTTTTAAAAGGCACGGTGCTCTGACCGGCGGGCGGACGCAGCTGGTGGCTGTGCGGGAACCTGAGAGACGGCTCTTCACCGACGACAGGTGGGAGATGGGCGGAGAGAGGGGCTCTCGGGACAGGCATGGGGTTTGTTGCTTTCCTGGGGCTCATTTGGGAATAATTCTTCTTTCACGTCCTTGCCACGGAGGAGAGTCCCGTGTCTCTGTTTACAGGAAAGGTGGAAATTCCCAAACCAGGCCACGCTCCTCTGGTGCACGGGTGTTACACACAACGCTGGGAGGAGGAGTCCAAGTGCGTGTTCACGCCATCCAGGGTCCACGCCGAGCATGTCAAGCTCGCGGCCCTCCGGCCACACGCCTCATGTACACTGAGTGGCCAGATTATTATGCGTTCAGAGATCATAATAATCTGGCCACTCAGTGTGTGTGTGTATATATATATTTATATATATCTTAGAGGCCCGGTGCATGAATTCGTGCATGGGTGGGGTCCAGCCAGCCTGGCCAGGGGGAGGGGACATGGGCAGTTGGCCGGCCTGCCTGCTGGTCGAACTCCTGGTCGAGGGGACAATTTGCATATTAGCCTTTTATGATATAGGATATACACTGAGTGGCCAGGTGATTATGCGTTCAGAGGTCATCATCATCTGGCCACTCAGTGTAGTTAGCCCGTGTTAGCCTTTGAGTCTGATGTGCTTGGTCTACACGGATCTCGAAGGAGGGCTGCTCTCCTTCAGCCCTACTTTTGCAAGTATTTGCAAAGCCTTTTTATGCAAAAAAAAAAGGGGGGGGGGAGGAGGAGAAGCTTGAACAGATGGAAAAGAGTGCCTAGGAGAGAAACCCTGAAAAAGACGGGGACACGGAAAACAACAAGCTTCCCCCCAGTGATCTGTCACCCCGGGTACTTCTCTGCCTCCAGATGTTTAAGAATCCAATATCAGCCCTGACCGGTTTGGCTCAGTAGATAGAGCGTCGGCCTGCGGACTGGAGGGTCCCGGGTTCGATTCCGGTCAAGGGCATGTACCTTGGTTGCGGGCACATCCCCAGTAGGGGGCGTGCAGGAGGCAGCTGATCGATGTTTCTCTCTCATCGATGTTTCTAACTCTCTATCCTTCTCCCTTCCTCTCTGTAAAAAATCAATAAAATATATTTTTTAAAAAACATCCAATATCAAGACTAAGCAGAGTTTGAGACTAAGGGCTTTGGACTCTACAAACCATTTTTTAAATATTTGTATTGGTTTCAGAGAGGAAGGGAGAAGGAGAGGGAGAGAGAGAGAGAGAGAGAGAGAGAGAGAGAAACATCCATGATGAGAGAATCATGGACCGGCTGCCTCCTGCACGCCCCCTACTGGGGATTGAGACCACAACCCGGGCCTGTGCCCTGGAGGTCACAGGTTCGCTTCCCAGTCAGGGCACATGTCAGGGTTGTGGGCTGAACCCCCAGTAAGTGGGGTGCAGGAGGCAGCCGGTCCATGATACTTCTCCCATTGATGTTTCTCTCTCTCTCTCTCTCCCTTCCTCTCTGAAATCAATAAAAACATACTTTGTAAAAAAAAAGAGAGAGAGAGAGAGAGAGAGAGAGAGGCTTCCTTCAGTGTGGAGAGGAAACACTAATTGCAGTGGGATCGTACGAGCCCCTAGCATTTTTCTCGACTTTAACGACGGCGCTCAGCAGGTACCTGAACTCGCGCTTGCACATTCCACACCCCGAACCAGCGCCTCCGCTCACTTGTTACCCAGATGAGAGGTGACGGCGCTGAGCGCCTGCACGCAGAGCCGATGTTCTTGTTGAGGGGGGCTCATCGCTCGGCCGCTCTCCTGGCTTCCGTGTCCTGAGTTCTACATGCTTCTGCCCGGGGCACGGACCGTAACTGCACCCGACGCAGGCCACCTCAGCGCTGCGGCGTGAAATGGTCCAGCCGCGTCCGAGCGGGACTGCTTGTCGTCAGACACACGCGTGGGGGACCTGCCGTCCTACCCGGCCAGACACGACCGCGGAGCGTGGTGTTTCGCACGGGGGCAACGCGATCATAAACGTATTAGCAGGTCCCGCCGCGTGACCCGCAGCAGAAGTCGAAGGAGACGTGTTGACACGTGGCATCAGGAGCCGGGCCCGTGGGTCGGCCCTCACGTCCAAGTCCCATTGCTCCGAAAATGCCTGGACGGCTGGTCCCTCGGTAGAGCCGTTGGCTAGGCAACCATCCCCTTGTTTCACGCTTCGTCTGGATAAACACACCGAGATTCCCTCGAACCTTTTTTTTGGGGGGGGGGGGGGGTTAGGGGGTTAGGAGGTGGAGGAATCTATTTGACGAGGCCAATTCATGACAGAATAGACCGAACCACTATCCAACATTTGAAATGGGCATCACTCAACCTTCAACACAATTTCGCCCGACACACCTACTAAAGGAAACACTTGTGTGTGTGTGTGTGTGTGTGTGTGTGTGTGTGTTTAATATATTTTTATTGATTTCAGAGAGGAAGGGAGAGGGAGAGAGAGAGATAGAAGCATCCATGATGAGAGAGAATCATGGATCGGCTGCCTCCTGCACGCCGCACACTGGGGATGGAGACCCCAACCCGGGCATGTGCCCTGACCGGGAATCGAACCGTGACCTCCTGGTTCCTAGGTAAAGCATATTAGTAACAGTTGGTAGAGTCTGAATTGTCATACAACAAATATAAAGAGTTATGTGATGTGTATTATGTGCATTATACACTGAGTGGTCAGATTATGATGATCTGGCCAATCAGTATATAAATATACATATATTAGAGGCCCAGTCCAGTGCATGAATTCATACATGGGTGGGGTCCGGCCAGCTTGGCCAGCGGGAGGGGACATGGGCGGTGGGCTGGCCTGCCTGCTGGTCGAACTCCTGGTCGAGGAGACAATTTGCATATTAGCCTTTTATTACATAGAATATACACTGAGTGGCCAGATTATTATGTGTTCAGAGATCATCATCATCTGGCCGCTCCGTGTATATTATACTACACCATTATTTAAAAATCTAACCACTTTTCAGAAGGTGAATAATTATTAGTTATCTCTAGGGACATTTTTCTTTGCGTTTACCTGTATTTCCTCATTTTTCTACAATGGATATTTATTGCTCGCGTAGTAGAACACTTTGTTGTTGTCGTTTTTGCAAAGATGGGGTTAAATACTGAGGCCCGTGTGGTTGCAGATACTGTTTTTAAACCTCTTTTTCATGAGCAAAATCTAGATGAAGAATACAATCATCTTTTGAGTTAAATAAAAAAAAAAATAAGAAAAACAAACATGAAATGCTGTCCACACGTAACCTCCGACCTGCTCCACCCCCAGGAAGCACTAGTTCACGATGAGCGCCGCCCCTGTGGGTTTTCTGCTGTCACCCCAAAAATGAAGCCGGTAGCAGAGCCTGGAAAAGCAAGAATGAAGCAACCGCATGGCTGTCGTGTGGGGACGAACCCCAGAGGCACCAACGTTGGATGCATTGCTGACGGCGACGGCTCCCTGGGGTGTAATTAAAGTCCGAGCAGCGTGCCCCCGAATGGCTGACACAAATCGTCCTCCTCGTAGGTAAACATGTCCCCACCGTCACAGGGGGTGCCTTCACGGCATTCGATGACACGGCACCAGACAAGCGTAAGGACAACGGATTCTGAATGAGGGTTTGGGAACACTCGGGGCAGCCTGAGAGATTCATTCTAATTCTAAAGCGAAACCACCCCGAATTAGCGAAAAGCACCGCCACGACAGTGACTAATATCATCTTACCTAATAATAGACAAACATGTAAACTGACCGTACCTCCGCTACGCCCGCAGCCAATCAGGAGTGAGTATGCAAATTAACCCGACAAAGATGGCAGGTTAATTTGCATATGCAGGTGCGGAGCCACCGGCCGCCGGGGCGGGATGCCTGCTATGAGGGGGAGGGAGGGGGGTGAAGGGAGCTACAGGAGCGGTGCTCCAGCCGGGAGCGAGGACTTGCCGGCTCCCAGGCAGCCGGGAGCTAAGCCAGGGGAAGGAAGGCCTATTCTTGCACAAATATTGTGCAACGGGCCTCTAGTTACAAATATCACAACAACAGCAGCAGCAAAAGCTTCCAAACACCTGTGGGGCCAGGAGAAGGCATAGTAGATGATAGGTTTTGGTACTATCCGGGGTTTCTGGCATCCCGTGGGGGGGGGGGTTGTCTCAGACCGTACGCCCCATGGGAAGAGGGGGTGACTGTACAAACAAAATCGGTTTGCTCAGCTGCGCACAGTAGGTCTGCGTGTAGGAGAGGCCAAAGGGGGTGTCACCCAGATTCTGTGCAGCCCGAGGCGTCACGCCTTCACACGTGTGTTCCTGCCTTTTCCCTCTCCGATAGTTATTGCTTTTCCTCTGTGTGCTTAACCCTGTGTGCAAGGCGCTGAGAACGTAACCAGGAGCCAATTCACCACCTGACTACTTTTTTAAAAATAGAATCTTTTTAGAGTTCACAGAAATTCATGTTAGATAGCGTGGCAGAGCTTAAGAAATATATAGAAAGCCCTGGCTGGTGTGGTTCAGTGGATAGAGCATCGGTCTGCAGACTGAAGGGTCCCAGTTTCGATTCCGGTCAAGGGCATGTACCTTGGTTGCGGGCACATCCCCAGCAGGGGGTGTGCAGGAGGCAGCTGATCGATGTTTCTCTCTCATTGATGTTTCTAACTCTCCCTTTCCCTTCCTCTCTGTAAAAAAATCAATAAAATATATTAAAAAAAAAAAAAAAAGGTCACCCTAACACAGTGGTCGGCAAACTCATTAGTCAACAGAGCCAAATACCAACAGCACAACGATTGAAATCTCTTTGGAGAGCCACATTTTTTAAACTTCAACTTCTTCTAACGCCACTTCTTCAACATAGACTGGCCCAGGCCGTGGTATTTTGTGGAAGAGCCACACTCAAGGGGCCAAAGAGCCGCGTGTGGCTCGCGAGCCGCAGTTTGTCGACCACGGCCCTAACACATACCGTCAGCGAGACTGTCGCTTTCCCCCGGGGCCGCCGCCCACCCCGAGGGAGCATAGGAGCGAGCGGATGTGGGGTGCTGGCCCTGCCTTCTCTCCAGCGGGACCCGGACGCCGGTCTCCTGACAGGTTCAGGCCACACTTTCCAGCCATCAGACCTGCCAATGGCTCCCCGGCCATCGTCCCCGTTTCATTCCGGGACTCCTGACCCCCGTGACCTCGCTCTGTCTGCACCTTCCCCAGGAATCCCGGGACACCTCCTCCGCGCGGGCAGCCCCCCGAGTTATTACTTCCCGCCGCCTCCCGCCGCCAGCCAGAAGGATTCTAGCCTTTCACCAGCTCCCCTTGACTGCTTCTTTTTTTAATATATTTTATTGATATTTTACAGAGAGGAAGGGAGAGGGTTAGAGAGTTAGAAACATCGATGAGAGAGAAACATCGATCAGCTGCCTCCTGCACACCCCCCACTGGGGATGTGCCTGCAACCAAGGTACATGCCCTTGACCGGGATCGAACCTGGGACCCTTCAGTCCGCAGGCCGACGCTCTATCCACTGAGCCACACCGGCTAGGGCTTGACTGCTTCTTCCTTCTTCCTGCCTCCAGCCCACTTTTCTTCTCTCCCCGCCGCATCTGGAAGATGCCATTCCTGTAGTTGTTGACCTCTATGACGTAGAAAGTGATCGATCAATAAGTACATTAATACGAAGAGATAAAAAGATCATTCGGACCCTGCTCTTGATGTCCATTTTTTTTGTGTTTTTTTTTTTAAACCCATAAACACTTCAGGGAGAAAATGAAAAAGTAAATGCCAGCCCTGCTGGTGTGGCTCAGTGGTTTGAGCATCGACCTAGGAACCAGGAGGTCACGGTTCAATTCCCGGTCAGGGCACAGGTCCGGGTTGCAGGCTGGATCCCCAGTGTGGGGCGTGGAGGAGGCAGCCGATCCAGGATTCTCTCTCATCATGGATGTTTCTCCCTCTCCCTCTCCCTTCCTCTCTGAGATCAATAAAAATATATTTTTGAAAGAAAAGTAAATGCCTCACTCTCCCAGCGTCCATGCCTACTCCTTTCTTTCATTCCACCTCCAATCCCATGAACGTGGGAGCGCATTGGAGATCTACGGCATTTTATTCCCACGTCCCTATGTTTTGGGGTCCCCATCGCCCAGTGGTCGGCAAACCGCGGCTCGCGAGCCACATGCGGCTCTTTGGCCCCTGGAGTGTGGCTCTTCCACAAAACACCATGGCCTGGGCGAGTCTATGTTGAAGAAGTGGCGTTAGAAGAAGTTTAAGTTTAAAAAAATTGGCTCTCAAAAGACATGTCCATCGTTGTGCTGTTGATATTTGGCTCTGTTGACGAATGAGTTTGCCGACCACTGCCCTAGCCTGAGATAATACATATTCTCCCTTATCGTTTTTACAACATGGAAATAGTTTTCACTAGTAGGAGATCCTCTTAGTTATGTAGCCAAGGCGGGGGGAAAAAAGAAAGAAATAAAAAGCCGTAGATGTTCGATTCTGGGAGATGGAGGGCAGGGGGTGCCGAAATAACCCAAATAAATCTATACGAGGCTCATAAATCACGGGGCAGGCCAACGAGCGAGCTCAATTATCCCCAGAAATGGTCGCGCGGTGCCCCGTATTCTAGCGTTCGCGGTGAGAAGCATTTGAAGTTAAATATAAATTTCAGCTCCCTTACCCCTGGCGCACGGTTCCCGAGCAGGCCTGTCTGGGAAGGTGAGATTTTCCATGCTCACCCTCAGCCCACAGGGAAACACGGAGGAGAGGAGAGGAAAATGCTCAAGCCAGGCTAGTGATTTATGGGGTAAAACACATTTTAAAAATATATATATATTGCATGGATTTCAGAGAGGAAGGGAGAGGAAGGGAGAGGAAGAGAGAGAAACATCCATGATGAGAGAGAACCATGGATCGGCTGCCTCCTGCACGCCCCACACTGGGGATGGAGCCCGCAACCCAGGCCTGTGCCCTGACCGGGAATCGAACCGTGACCTCCTGGTTCCTAGGTCCACGCTCAACCCCTGAGCCACGCCGGCCAGGCCTTTGTAACTTCTAAAGCAGAGCCGGGCATTGAGCATGGAAGGGGCTTGGCAAACCACATTGGAGGGGAAAACGGATCATCGGGACAAGAAGTCCGTGCTTCTTGGGGTCTCCTGAGCGTGCGGGCGGGACGGGGGTGAAAATGGGACTTGATTCCGCCTCCACCCTAAATGCAACTCCTGCTTCTCATTACGGCCTAATAGGTGGAAACATTTCTTTTTATAAACCGGTTTAAAATTTTTATTTTATTTTTTACGGAGGGCACGGATTGGTGCCAGAAAGAATATATGACTTTGTTAAGACCTAGAAAAGCCTTCTTTTTTTTTTTTTCGTTTTTATATTTTATTGATTTTTACAGAGAGGAAGGCAGAAGGAGAGAGAGTTAGAAACATCGATGAGAGAGAAACATCCATCAGCTGCCTCCTGCACGCCCCCTACTGGGGATGTGCCCGCAACCAAGGTACATGCCCTTGACCGGAATCGAACCTGGGACCCTTCAGTCCGCAGGCCGACGCTCTATCCACGGAGCCACACCGGTGAGGGCCAGAAAAGCCTTCTTATTTGTTTTATTTATTTATCTTTTTCATCTAACTGGGTCCTGGGCTTGATCAGAAAGGCCCCAGGGGATGGCAGGCACAGGAACAGAGGTTTTAATGAGGAGGGAGCCACGTGGGGTTATTTTTTTTTTCTTTCTCCCTTTCGGGGTCTAGAGAAGTGTCCCGAAATCGTGTCTGTTTCAATAAGAGTGAGTTCAGCCCTTTCCTATGAAGCTGGACCTGCTGCCTGGATTGAGCCGTTTTCAGGGAAACTGGGGGGATGCAGGGCTGGAGGTTTCCAATGGACCAAAGAGTCAAAAACGGGGGCCGCATGTCAACACCCAGAGGCCTGCTGAGCACAGAAGCACGGGTTTCCGACGGGAATGCCAGCATTTGAAACGGGAGGATTTCTCCGCCCGGGGTGGGCGGGGGAGGTGACCTATTTTTAGCTCATCTGCCCACGTCCCTCCTCCCGCCTTCCCAGCGTTCTGCTCCCCCGTCGCCTTTCCACGGGCCCTCCCTCTCCCCGCCCTCCCCCCCCCCAGCTCTGTGGTTCCGACCTGCCGGGAGGCATCATCGCTCCCGACGACTCACATCCAGGGCCCTGATCGCAGACCCTGCCCAGCTGCTCAGCCTCAGAACGGCTCACGTAAAACGCACAGGTGCCCGGACAGTGTGGCTCCGTGGTGGAGCGTCGACCTAGGAACCAGGAGGTCACGGTTCCAATCCCGGTCGGGGCATAGGCCCGGGTTGGGGGCTCCATCCCCCAGTGTGGGGCGTGCAGGAGGCAGCTGATCCATGATTCTCTCTCATCATGGATGTTTCTATCTATCTCTCCCTCTCCTTCCTCTCTGAAATCAATAAAAATATACATATATCGAAGAGACAGAGAGAGGGGGAGGGAGAGAGAGAGAGAGAGAGAGAGAGAGAGAGAGGAGAGATCACTTAAAAAAACAAACAACTACAGACCCAGCGGATGCCCGGGAAGGTGACTGAATGGCAAGCGGTTTGGCGGCCGCTTCCACGGAGATGAGTGGGACCGGGAAGGCCCTTCCGCTCGCAGGGAAACTCACATGGTCTTAATTCCCCGCCTCTCAGCACCTTGCTGCGCCCGCCGCCTGCATTCCCCGCTGGGCTCCCAGGTGGGGGGGGGGGCGGGGGGGCTGAGGGGGGAGGCGCGGACTCAGCTCCAGGCCAGGCTGTCTCCCGCCCGCTCGCTGGGCTCGGCTTTTCTCTCCCTCCCCGGCACCTGGGCGTGTGGGGAGCGTTCGTTTTCACTTAGCGGCCCGGCGCCCTGGGGGGTCACACGCCCTTCCTCTATGACCTCCTGCGGTGCTCACGGCCACGGCCACGGCCACGGCCACGGCGCAGCATCCGCAGCCGGTGGCTGGCTCTCTGGAGAAGCTCGGTCGGCGCCCAAAGGCAGGATGGGCCGCTCGTCCTCAGAAGGGACTCCCACGGCCCGGACCGCCCCCCCCCCCTCCCCAGCTGATGGCATCCACAGCCTTTTCCCGGGGCCCGGGGAGGGCACGGACACGGGTCAGGAATCGTGGCAACGGAGGGTGTGCAAAAGCAACAGTGAAAACACCCTCCAGGCCCTGACCCGTGTGGCTCAGTGGGTAGAGCGTTGGCCTGCGGACTGAAAGGTCCCAGGTTCGATTCCAGTCAAGGGCACATGCCCAGGTTGTGGGCTCGATCCCCAGTGGGGGGCGTGCAGGAGGCAGCCGATCCATGATTCTCTCTCATGGTTGTTGTTTCTCTCTCTCTCTCTCTCTCTCTCTCTCTCCCTCTCCCTTCCTCTTTGAAGGCAATAAAAATATATTAAAAGCCCTGGCTGGTTTGGCTCAGTGGATAGAGCGTCGGCCTGCGGACTGAAGGGTCCCGGGTTCGATTCCGGTCAAGGGCATGTACCTTGGTTGCGGGCACATCCCCAGTGGGGGGTTTGCAGGAGGCAGCTGATCAATGTTTCTCTCTCATCGATGTTTCTACCTCTCTATTCCTCTCCCTTCCTCTCTGTAAAAAATCAATAAAATATATATTAAAAAAAAACACTAAAAAAAAAAAAAAACACCCTCCAGAGAAAAGCGTCGTGTCATCCACAGGGCAGGTGGCTGGGGACTCGCAGAACCTCGCCCCTCGAATGATGGCCTGTCCTCGGTCAAATGGCTGACGGGCGAGGATGTTAGATTTTTATGGTCCAAAATCCCCAGATGGTGGGGTTTTTCTTCAAAGCATCGTGTCTTCCCTGGGAGCTGTGTCCGAGAGTCTTTTCGTTATTCCCCTTTCCCAGCTGCTGCAGAGAGAGGGCGCTCGTGAGGAACCCCCAAGGACCTGCGGTCTGTGAGCGGTTCTGTGGGACCGTAAATAGCTTTAAACCAAAACCAACGGAACGAGAGTCCCTTCCACTCTCGTTACCGTGGAGGAGACTGTACTGAAATGTTTCTTGCTACTTTTATTTTTTTAAATAGATTTTTATTGATGTCAGAGAGGAAGGGACAGGGAGAGACAGAAACATCCATGATGAGAGCATCATGGATCGGCTGCCTCCTGCACGCCCCACACTGGGGATCGAGCCCACAACCCGGGCCTGTGCCCCGACCGGGAATCGAACCCTGACCTCCTGGTTCCCAGGTCGATGTTCAACCACGGAGCCACGCCGGCCGTCTGAGTGGGGACACGCCACGGAACTGTGGGATGGGGGGGCGGGGGGCGACTCTGGAGTCTGTCCCCGTGGACCCACTTCTGCCAAGAGGAAGTAGGCATCTGTTTTCGCTCTCTGACTTATTTTTTTCCTTAAACTTCCATCTCCTTCCAAGAAGGTGACTTCGATGGCTCAGCCTGTGCTTTTCTTTTCTCCTTCTCCTTCCAAAGAGCTGCGATTTCCCGGCTCGGCAGGCGGCCACGCAGGCAGCGCGGGGCTGGGAGGCCTGGAGGCGTCTCCCCGGGGGATGGAGCCGAGGCTGCGGCTGAAAGGCCGTTTTCAAGCAGCGCTTCGGTTTTAGCGGCCAAGAGGGTCCTCCAACGCCAAGCCAAGCGTCTCTGCTTTGACCGGGGGATAAAGTTAAAATTCTCCTAAAACCGGGAGAGCGTCGGCGTGCTCACCCGTTCCCCTCTTTCCCGGCCACCGTCTGGGGGGGACCACTCACCGAGGCGCTCTGACCGGCGTGGACGGGCACGTGGGTGCGTTTTTCTGAGAGTGTCCTCCCCCCGCCGCCCCGTCTGTGCGCCGCCTGTCAGGATTCCTGTCGTCGGCCCGGAGGGCGATGCCGCAGACACGCATCTGGGATGAGTCTGCTCATGTAACGCACCCTTCACACGCAGCTCCAACACGCACATACGACGTGTTTTCACGTCAGTGCTTGTCGGCGCCTCCGTTTGTCCGACAACAAAATAGACTCTACGGATGTTATTTTTTTTTTTTTTTTAAGAACCATTTTGGGGTTTTCTGGGGATTTTAAAAATATATTTTTATTGATGTCAGAGAGGAAGGGAGAGGAAGAGAGAAAGAAACATCCATGAGGAGAGAGAATCATGGATCGGCCGCCTCCCGCACGCCCCACACTGGGGATCGAGCCCGCAACCCGGGCCTGTGCCCTGATGGGAATCGAACCCTGACCTCCTGGTTCCTAGGTCGATGCTCAACCACCGAGCCACACCAGCCGGGCTGGACTCTGCCATCTTATAAACGGTCATGTGTGAGCCACTCCACGTACTTTGGATTTTTTTTTTTTAAAGAAAGGTATTTCTTTTTTTTTCCTTTTTCTTTTAAAAATATTTGCATTGATTTCAGAAAAGAAGGGAGAGGGAGAGAGAGAGATGGAAACATCAATGATGAGAATCATGGAGCGAATGCCTCCTGTACGCCCCCTACTGGGGATTGAGCGCTGAACCCGGGCCTGTGCCCTTGACTGGGAATCGAACCGTGACCTCCTGGTTCCTAGGTCGACGCTCAACCGCTGAGCCACACCGGCCGGCCAGGCTCAATCGGACTTTCTCGTCTTATGCTCCGGGCATTCACCAGCACCCTGTCCTGGCTATCCCGGCCGCCTCCCCTGCACGCTCTCCTGTAACGAACCCTGTTTCCTTGCCTCCAGGCCTCTCGCCCCAACCTAATAGGACATTTCTCCTTCCAGTTCCCCCTCCCCGCCTCCACCCCCGCCCCCCAGTCCTGCCTGAGTCCGACTCGGGCCTTTGGCCTCACCTGAGTCATCACTTTTCATTTCCTGCGTGCGTGCCCTCGTCCCCCGCCCTCCGGCAGAATCCATTTCCTCCTCATCTGTATTCTCACGGCCCCACACACCTCCTCACTTATCGCTTTGCATTAGGGGTCTGTCACTAACATGTCAATAACATGGTGAAAGGCATGGGCTTCCTTGTCATCCCATCCTGGCTCCACGCCTGGCCGAGGATACAGATACAGATTTGGCTGAACGGCGCTGCTATGCAAACACATTCGTGCAAGAGGATCGTGGGACCTCAGGTTCCACCGTTTCTGTGAACCCGAGAGGCCGTACAGGTGATGGGTAAGAAGTCCAACCAGGCCCTGGCTGGTGTGGCTCAGTGGATAGAGCGTCGGCCTGTGGACTGAAGGGTCCCAGGTTCTATTCCTGGTCAGGGCACAGGCCCGGGTTGCGGGCTCGATCCCCAGTAGGGGGCGTGCAGGAGGCAGCCGATCCATGATTCTCATCATGGACGTTTCTATCTCTCTCTCCCTCTCCCTTCCTCTCTGAAATCAATAAAAATATATTAAAAGTAAAAAAAAAAAGAAAAAGAAAAACGCTCAAGGTTCTTTGCTTTCAAACCAGGGGCAACGATCCCAGGATAAGGAAACCCCATCAAAGGACTGTTTCTCTGTGAAAACCTGCCCGGCCGGCCAGCCCACCCACCCGCCTCCCGCCCGCCCTCCTCTGACGGACGGTTTTGCTTGAACATCAACCGCCAGAGCGCAGCGCGGACGGCCCCGTTTGGTGATTTGCAGCCCCGGAAAGATCAATCATTGGCCGTCCTTCTCCTCCGCTGGCACAGCAGGGGCAGCATCTCAGAATAATGAGGTGTCTCGCTCAGGTCCCTTCCCCCCCCCCCCACCCCCCGTCCGTGTGAACAGAGCTGGGATGAAATTCCTCCGGGCCACCCGGGCCTCCGACGTGATCGCCAACCCCCCGTCGGCTCCCGGTGGGAGAGGACCCACTGTTCCTAACCGGCCGATAGTTTAAAAAAAAAAAATGATATTCACTGGGTCGGGGTACTCCACACTTCGTAAAGCTCAGTCAATACAGCCCGTGTTCATTACCTTGGCAATCTGGTCCCCACGGAGATGCTCCTGACAGCTCACCCACCCCAGATGCCTTTTCATTGTTTCAATGAGAAAAAATAAAATAAAATAGCGTTCCAGCCCGGCCGGCGTGGCTCAGTGGTTGAGCATCAACCTCTGGAGCAGAAGGTCACGGTTAGATTCCCGGTCAAGGGCACATGCCCGGGTGGCGGGCTCCATCCCCAGCAGGGGGCGTGCAGGAGGCAGCCGATCCACGATTCTCTCTCATCATCGGTGTTTCTGTATCTCTCTCTCCCTCTCCCTTCCTCTCTGAAATCAATAAAAATCCAAAAATAGCATTCTGGTGTGTTTTTTTTAAATAGAGTCTGAGGAACGCTGCCAAACACAAGCGAAATGCCTCCCCGGTGTTTTTTAAATCTAAGAATTACCGAGCGTTTCACAGTTGACTTCCCCGGTGGAGGGCTGGATCGCAAAACATGGGCCATTTTGTTGTTCAGAGCTTCTTAGCAAGATGCATACAGGAGCCAAGCCAGAGGCACACCTCAGAGAAGAAAAACGAGCTCTGAATTTTATTTCCAAAATCTACTAAGCCCGAGGTCGGCAAACCGCGGCTCGCGAGCCACAGGCGGCTCTTTGGCCCCTGGAGTGTGGCTCTTCCACAAAACACCACGGCCTGGGCAAGTCTATGTTAAAGAAGTGGCGTTAGAAGAAGTCTGAGTTTAAAAACGTGGCTCTCCAAAGAAATTTCAGTCGTGGTCCTGTTGATATTCGGCTCTGTTGACTAATGAGTTTGCCGACCACTGGACTAAGTGAAAACATAAATCCTACGAGGGTAAGAGAGAGCCCTGGCCGGTGTGGCTCAGTGGATAGAGCGTCGGCCTGCGGACGGAAGGGTCCCGGGTTCGATTCCCGGTCAAGGGCACAGGCCCGGGTTGCGGGCTCCATCCCCAGTGTGGGGCGTGCAGGAGGCAGCCGATCCATGATTCCCTCTCATCACGGATGTTTCTCTCTCTCCCTCTCCCCCCCCCCCCTCCTCTCTCTGGGGCCCCTCGATCTGTTGCTCCCACGACCTTCCCCGGGTCCCTCAGCGCCGGCATGTCACCACGCTCCTCCGGTAACAGCTCGGCCGTCCCCCCGTCCACCGGGGCCTTCTCCTCCCGTCTGCCCTCCTTGGCTCCACGCCAGCTCCCTGCCTCATCCCCTCCCGCACCTGCTCAGCTGGTTAGGGCTGGGGACAGGCTGGTCTCTGCTCAAGTTCACGGCCATCGCCTTCCAGCGGCCACTCCCTGCCCACGCCCGGCCCCTCTCCCGGACCGCGGTGTTCCGGCTGCTTCTCGCCAAACCTCCCCCACGTCCTCCCTGCAGGCTCTCTCCGCGGGTCGCCTCGCTCCTCCCTGCACGGAGGAAATTGAGGGGGTCCGGAGGGAGTTCCGCCCGCCTCCCGTCCCACCGGCCCACCCCGCTGAGGAATGAACGAACTCTTCCCGCCCGTGTCCGCTTCTGGGACAGGAACTGGGGACTAGCCCCGTCCCCTGCCACCTGGCGCGGCCGTCAGCCCCCCACCGCCCCGCTCAGCCCCTCGGGCATGCGTTCCCACCAGCAAACCCACAGGAGGTCCCTGTCCATTGTAGCCGAACGGTGTCACTCACCCCAACCTGTGCCAGGAATTACAGACCTGCCCAAATCCCAGCTCCGGAACGCCGGCCTCTCCTCCTGTTTGTTTGGTTTTTAATATATTTTATTGATTTTTTTACAGAGAGGAAGGGGGAGGGATAGAGAGCTAGAAACATCGATGAGAGAGAAACATCGATCAGCTGCCTCCTGCACACCCCCTACTGGGGATGTGCCCGCAACCAAGGTACATGCCCTTGACCGGAATCGAACCCGGGACCCTTGAGTCCGCAGGCCGACGCTCTATCCACTGAGCCACACCGGTTAGGCCCTCCCTGAGTTTTGCCACCCCGGCTGGTGCCAATCCCGCCCCTCTGGCTGCTGCTGTAAAAACGTTTGGAATAATTCTTTTTTTTTAAAAAAAAATATATATATATATATTTTTTACTGATTTCAGAGAGAAAAGGAGAAGGAGAGAGACATAGAAACATCCATGATGAGAGAGAACCATGGATCGGCTGCCTCCTGCACGCCCCACGCTGGGGATGGAGCCCACAACCCGGGCCTGTGCCCTGACCGGGAATCGAACCCTGACCTCCTGGTTCCTAGGTGGATGCTCGACCACCGAGCCACACCGGCCGGGCTGGAATAATTCCTAATTCCTTTCTTCCACATCCCATATCCGCTCCGTCAGCAAACCCCTCTTTCCCTGTATATTTTTCCCATCTTCCTCCACCCTGAGAAGTCAACCCTCCGTCCTTACATTTCCTTCACGGATCGCTTTAAACCCAATAAACGGTTTTTACAATCATGTCAGCCGCCAATGACCTTTCTCTTTCATAAACACCCATCGCAGCTATGGCCCATCACACTGACACGGCCATCCATTCCCCGTTCCCCTAATAGACAAAATCAGGGCCTATTTTTTATTTTATTTTATTTTCTTTAATGTCTGGCTTCCAGAAGTTGTAAGTGCCGCTGTTGCTGTTTTTCACTCGTATTTCTCGTACCTGCTGTTTGCACCGGAATGAAACGATACAGGCCTTGGCCCTGGTGAGCCATGCGTTTCAGTTCCTACAGCCACGGTCCCCCCCCCCCCCCCCCCCACTCCTGGCCCCTGGCCCGGCAGCCTGAGCGTCACCTTGGAACTTGTCAGAAATGGAAATTCTCTCGTGACCCCCCCCACGGCCCGCTGGATGAGAAATCCCGGAGTCGAGGCCCCGGGTATGAGCTCGGACAAGCCTGGGGGCGATGCGGAGGCTCCCCTAGAAGCACCGGCGCCTCGGAGCCTTGAAGACAATGCCCGGAACACGCTGTTATGTATTCCATAAATATGTATGGCGGGCGTCAGGCGCAGGGGACGGGGAAAGGACAGAACCGCCCCCGCCCGGCTGAGGGTGCAGGCGAGAGAGGGACACGGCGGTGAATGAAGCCATCTCGCGGACACGCAGAAGACGGCAGCTGGCCTATTACGTCGTGGGAAAGGAGGCGGGATGGGCCCTGGCTGGTGTGGCTCAGTGGGTAGAGCGCCGGCCCGGGGACTGACGTTGTCCCAGGCTGGATTCCGGTCAAGGGCACGCGCCCAGGTTGCAGGCTCGATCCCCAGTAGGGGGCGTGCAGGAGGCAGCCGATGGATGATTCCCTCTCCCTTCCTCTCTGAAATCAATAAAAAAAATGTATTTTAAAAAGAATGAAGAAACCATGCCCGTTCCCAGGAGCCGGGGGACAGAGCCCGGAGCTGGGATGGGGACCCGGGGGCAAGGCAGCAGGTGCCCGTGGCCAATGCCCGTCGGGAAGACAACGGAGCCGTGTGGGGTGTAGAACCTGGCAGGAGGGCTGATGGGAATTAAGACAGGAAAAGGGTGGGCAATTTGGGTACGGAAATGTCTCCCCCCTTGAAGGAAAGGGGTGTCCGTGGGATGATGGGAGTAACACAGAGTTTTCCGCTATTTTTTTTTCTTTTGAAATATATTTTTTATTGTCGATAGTATTACAGATCTCTCTAGTTATCCCCCTCTCCCCCCTGCTCCCAGCCCCTCCCTCCCACGCCCCAGGTCTTCGCAACCCTATTGCCCATGTCCATGTCCACGGGCTGTGCCTAGCTCAGTGGTCGGCAAACTCCTTCGCCCGCAGAGCCAAATACCAACAGCACAACGATCGAAATTCCTTTGGAGAGCCACATTTTTTAAACTCAAATTTCTTCTAATAGACTCGCCCAGGCCGTGGTCTTTTGTGGAAGAGCCACACTCCAGGGGCCAAAGAAAATTAGGCCGATGGTAGTATTATTCTGGGGGGAAAAACAAACAAAACAAAACAAAAAACCCCACGGTTCTCAGGGCAGAGCAGGCAGGATAAAAACGCCCCAGAAAGACGTGAAGAGCTCCCGATCTGACTGTGGCCGTGGAGCCGAGAGCGGTGGCTGTATATTGAAGGGGTTCTGGGCCTTTGAATGCCCGGCCTCGGCTCCCCAGCCCTAAACATGGGCAACAGGCCCCACCCCTGCGGTTTCACGGAAAAGGCCGCGTCCGTCCTTCCACTTGGACCACGTCCCGGCGTCCTTCTGCGCCCCGGTGTCCAGGGGCCCTGAGCGTGCCACAGGCTTTGCCAGGACAGCGAGCTCCGGTTCCCGACCGGGAGCCGGGCCTCGGAGAACAGCGGCATCGCCCGTAGGCATTGCCCGCAGAGCCCAGCCCGCCGGGCCTCCACGTTGCCATTCCAGAACGTCCCCCGCTGTGCCCACGTGGCATCGGCCGGGCCACGGCCCCAGGCAGCCAGGCCGTGTCTCTCTGTGGCTTCCAGGCCACGGGGAGTCCCCGGAGAGGTCAGGGTCAAGGCATGTGCGGGGGCTCCCCGGGGGGTTTGTGAAATGAGCTCTTTTCGGGGTGATGCAAAAAGCACCCCCCCCCCCCCCCGGTCTGAGAAGTGTTGGCTTTGGGGGCTCCTGAGAGAGTGTGATGCCTGGGGGAGGCCTGCGAGACGGGGCCACCCCACCAAAGCAGACAGATGCTCGCAGCAAAGCTTTGTGGGTTCTGTTTCGCTTTTTTTTTTTTTTTTTTTTTTTATTGATTTCAGAGAGGAAGGAAGAGGGAGAGAGAGATAGAAACATCCATGATGAGAGAGAATCACGGATCAGCTGCCTCCTGCACGCCCCCTTACTGGGGATCGAGCCCACAACCCGGGCCTGTGCCCTTGACCGGGAATCGAACCTGGGACCCTTCAGTCCGCAGGCCGGCGCTCTATCCACTGAGCCACACTGGCCAGGGCTGTTTCGCTTTTTGTGTGCACAAGATCCATTTGCCAGGAGTTCGACTAACCCAGGCCTCCGGGAGGTAGAGGCGAGGGAACCTCAGAGCCCCGATTTCTACCCACACCCGCCTCCCTCGCTTCTGTGTCAGGGAGTCGGCATGCGGTCCCCTGATAACCCTTCGACTCCGTCACCTGCTCTGTTCTCTTCAAACTCACACGATTAGATTGCTTCCTTTTGCTTTTTTTAAAAAAATGGGCCTGTTTCCCCGGCCGGTGGGGCTCAGTGGTTGAGCGTCCACCTAGGAACCAGGAGGTCACGGTTCGATTCCCGGTCAAGGGCACAGGCCCAGGTTGCAGGCTCGATCCCCAGTGTGGGGCGTGCAGGAGGCAGCCGATGCATGATTCTCTCTCATCGATGATGTTTCTATCGCTCTCCCCGTCTCTGACATCAATAAAAATGTACTTAAAAAATAAAAATAATTTTAAGATGTGCCTGTTTCAAATATGTATTATTTTGTCTCCCCCCCTCCCCACCCCCGCCGATGTCTGCTCTCAATGACGCCCTTGCCCCCGCCCTGCATCTCACATGCCAGACAAGTATCTAAAGGTTTGTAGGACCGGGTGAGGTGCCACAATATTTCTGACCAAAACTGCCCCAGGGGACAGAGAAGATGGGCAAAAGGAGGCAAAGCTGGGGGGCAGGGACTCCCACACACCGGCCAGAAACGGGTCAGAAAATCTAAGGTGCTACACCCAGGAGTGAGGGTTCAACGAGGCGTAAAGATGCAGGTTACCCACGCAGCCAGCCTGCCTGGCGATCGCTCAGAATTATCTGCGTGTCGTGGTGTGTGGCTTTTTTTTTTTTTTTAACCGTGAGTTGCTCTTTCTTTACATTTGTTTTTATTTTATTTTATTTTTTTTTTGTGTGTATCCAGGAAGCGAAAGCATTTAAGAAAACATTCAGAATTCTGAGAACACGTGTCAGTGAAATATTTAATGTCTGTCATCCGTAAAAGTTACATCATTTACATAGGGTTCATTTGTATATAATAAAAATTTCATCATCATGAAAAAAAACTTTTCTGGAAAGGTAGACGCCAGCGTGTTTCACATCTGCTTTGGATATACCGCTAAATAGCAACCGTTTAGAAAAAAATCCTTTCTTCCAATATCCCCTTTCACAACTCAAAAACGACACCAACCTCATGCCTACATAGGACGTGTCCCTCTTCCCACGTGCACCGCCGTGTGTCGTGTCCTATGATGTGAACTCTGCAAGGACTGGGCCTCTGCAGCATTCAGAATATATTTGAATACTTCCGTCTGCCTGCCCATTGCATAGCGAACGTGTAAACTTACAGAGGGTCTGTACATGCCACCCTGGCCGTCTACAAAAGCTACTCGATTCTAAGTTTATTTTGTTGTCATTCGGGATTTCTTGGTGTGTGTGTGTGTGTGTCTTTTTTCTCTTTTCTTTTCTTTTTTAATACACGTCCATTGATACAGGAGAAGTTCAAGAACCAAGTCATCAATCGCATCCTAGACTACCCGCATGGAACCCTCAACCGTCAAGTCGAACTTGACTTTTCTCCTACGTCCCACACGTCGGAGACGCGCGCAAACTCAAGTCTCCACGGTGTGTGGCTTCCCCATAAAGGTGACTATGCTCGCGTAGAAGGAAATGTTTATTCGTGAAAGCTATTGATCATACAGGAAACAGCAAAGAGGAGTCTTCATACAGAGGTGCACAGTGGGAGTGGCGGGTGGAGAGGCACATGCAGAGATTTCTGATTCGAAAAAGGAATAAACAAGGAGACTAGAATTACGGGGTGCGGCGGGGGGGGGGGGGGACCGGGAGCAGGGGGGTGGGGGGGGGCTTGATCCCTACACTCTCCCGTGAGCCCTGGTGTGGCTCTGACTTGACAATCGGAAGATGCCATTCGCAGGGAGGGCCAGGGCACGTGAGCAAGCAAGCTGGTGAGAGGAAGGGGTGGGGTTTGCTTTTCCAGGAATGACTGGCTTCAGAGGTGGGGTGCGCATACCGCTCGCTGCCCGGTGGCTCTGCGTATGCACGGGACTATCTCGTCACGTGTTAAGCCGCACCACGTGAAGCCCCCGTGTGTGTGTGTGTGTGTGTGTGTGTGTGTGTGTGTGTGTGTGTGTGTGTTCGGCGTCATAAAGAACAGAATTATTGTTCACCATCAGGAAATGACATTTAAGTCTCTCTCTCTTGCTCTTTTTTTTTTTTTTTTTTCCTTTTTGGCTCAATAGGTTTATTTTAGGGTGTGTGGTTAGCAATAACCTAATATTTGTCTTTGTCTTCACTGCTGTGGATTTCCGATCAAACTTTCCCCTTCTTTTAATACTTTAGGGAATTTTCAAACGTCGGGATGTTTGGCTGTAATACCCCAAGATTTGTTCTCCCTGAAAAAAATCATAGTGACAATTTATTAACTACAGAGCAACTCGGCTTTTAGGGGTCTTCAATTTCTATTTAGATTTACAAACATCCATTGGTGCTCAAATAGACCTGCTATTAAATCTTAATCATATTTAAAGGTTTCTTTTTTTTTTCATGCAATCACTTTATCGGTTCGTTATCGCTCTCTTTTTTTATATAAAATATTTAAAAAAATAATTCTAAAACGTGGGCTGACTCAAATCTATGGGGCATTACTGTTATCCTAAGAAAATAGACTCAGAGGCAAGTCCAATTGCATGCCCATGGGGTGTATATATTTCAAGCGATTCAGAAGTCTGGAGATCTTAAAACTATTTGTATGTTTGACTATTTTTTTTTTTTAAAAAGCGTTTGTATTTACTCCTTTCATAGCTTCGACATAGAGTATTAGAAACACATCGGCCCAGTTAGGCTTTCAACAAAACTTGTGGGAAATAAAACTCCTTAGATTCAACATGGTTTGTTCACACAGATTTAATAGGATAAATCACAATTGTTTGGTCCAATAAATACTGAGGGGGGAAATAAGTTTCTATACAATGCATTTTATCAATGAACAAAGAAACAGGGACCGTTGCGCTAGACCACTTAACTGTACTATCCACACGAAGCTCAATATATAAGATTATTGGATTCCGTCAACTATCGTTGAAAGAGGGCACACCGCTTCCTATGACATGTTCGTCCCTCTAACCGGATACACCGTAAAAAAGAGTTTTCAGAAATAAGAGGTCAAACAGTACAAAACTAGGGAGGCGTCCGAAGGGTTTCAAACAGCGAACAAACGACACAGAGAATCCTGATTATTATCTTTTTTTCTTTCCACAAAAACTTACTTCCGAGTGAGATCATTAAGGCACATAGGAGGAACTGAGTTATATAACCCGTCTACTTCAGAAAGTAGACCTGATATAGTACCATAGGTTGTTCCGTCAAAGAACAACGTGTGTTAAGTGTCGCTGTAGGAGTAGGAAGGATATCTCTCAGCCTTATCAAAGGTAGGTTTGGTCCGGTGAGTGGTAAATGCCCAAAAAACGTAATAAAAAAATAATAATAAAAAAAAACAACAGGGAAAGTCAAGATTTCCACCCCGTCGAAGATGACACCACGCTAAGTATATAAATCACACCTTTCTTCGGTTACAGTGTTAACTTATCTCCCGTCCTCTTTAATTTTATTTTTATTTTTTTAAAAAATAAGCTACTTTTCTGTGCTAATTTCCTAAAGACCCTGAGCAAAAGTTACAATAATGCACTTTAAATGTGGGCAGTGAGCTGTCAATACGGAACCACACGTCTGTACAGCCGGCAGGACACCTTGAAAAAAAAAATACCTAGGAAACGGCCACTTCGACCACCAGAGATTGGAGGGGTCCGAGAAGTGGGGGGGGGGACATGTGCAAAGTTATTCTTAACAATCCACTAAAGCAAGACATATATCTTGACTCCTTTATTTTATTTTATTTTTAATTATTATTATTATTATTATTATTTTAGGAAATCCACATTCTAATTGGTATTTAACTACCACGGAATCTTACAGATGGACACTCACCACTGCCCAGACCATCACGATTTTTAGCTTAAATTAAAAGGAGAAGAAAACAAACAAACAAAAAAAAAAAGGCTACTGTAAACTAGGAAATATATTCAGATCAGCGTCCACGCGGCCTCTGAGTTTATCTACGTCAACGACTTTAAATCTCTCAGGTCAGAAAAGTTTTCTTCTGACAAATACACGGGCCTGTGCCAAAGTAAAAAAAAAAAAAAAAACCAGAGCAGAACATCAAAGAATTCTCCTTGCGGGTATTAGTCTACTAAGTTAGTTTTTGTTGTTTTTTTTTTTAACATGATTCACGTAGAATGCCCGACACAATATCATGGTACAGCTCAAGCCAATTCATAAAGCTATTAATTAAGTGTATGCGGATTTTTTCCCCCGACTCCTTAAAAAATTATATTTTGTTTATTTCCACTTTCCCTGCGGGGTGGGGGGGGGAGAAAAAATTAATTTGGAAAGAATGGTTTTACAATGACCATGTGCAGCTCTGGAAGGCTAAGAAATGTAGGATTTCAAGCTCTATCTGGGGTTTTGTGGGTACGTGGGGAGTTTAAGTATTGTTCAAAGGAGCTAAGGGGAGGTTTGTGACACGTTCCTGGAGGACTTGTTCAGCCTCATAAATCTAATGAATCTCTCCTATTGGAGCTGCTACCGCGACTGCTTTTGCTTAAGCATATTCCTCATTCGTAAGAAAAAAGGAGTGTCCAAGACATTCTTTTTTTTCCAGTTTAAAAATTTTTTCAAATGGGACGTTTTCAAAATTCCCTAAGGACACCTACAATGGCAAGATTCCCTAAAGAGTTTTCATCGACGGATACTTTCATTAACCTAATCACTGATGCGGGAATATGGCTATTTTCCCATCAAAATACCACTCTCTTTTTTTATTTTTTCCCCCCTCTGAGATTTCTGGAAATAAGTAACATACAATTTTAGGAGGCATTTGGATGATTCAAAAACCCCCCTTGCCGACTGAATGATCCGATTCACTTTTCCAAAAATAAAAACAAACACACACAAAAAAAAAATCCAACTACACTTTGTAGACAAAAAATAATAATAATAATAATAATAAATACACTTTGTCAAGGAGACGGGACGGTAAACTCATTGGCCACGTGGCTGCTGATGCTACACACCAAGCTGTTTTAATTCCCCAGATATTAGAAGGAGGGAGGGGCGGAGGGGGGAGATCTTGGAAATAATAAAATAATAATAATTAGGGTCAGAATCAAAAGAAGAGGAAGCATTAAAAAAACAAAAACACAAAAGCAGGAAACCACTGTTAGAAAAGGCTCGTTAAGGTGGTCTGTGGGGGGCTGGCGGGCTCCTGGCTGTCCATGTTAGAGGTCACGGCTGTCCCTACGGGGAGAGTGGGGGTGGCCAGGTCTGTGAGGGCGGCCGCCGGGCCGGGCGGGGTGAGCGCGCCGCTGTCCGCGGGGGGCGGCGCTGGGAGCGACGGGCCCTCGGCTTTATCCACACCCCCATTCTCCTGCCGCAAAAGGTTCCTTCGGAATTTGGCTCGTGCGTTTTGGAACCAAACCTGCAAACCAATCCCAAGGGATGTCTTTACCGAGGTTTAATTTTAGATTCTTTTTTTTTCTTTTTCTGTCTGTCTGTCTCTCTCTTTCTCTTTCCTCTTTGTTCCTCCTTCCTTCCTTCCTTCCTTCCTTCCTTCCTTCCTTCCTTCCTTCCATTCTTCCTTTTTTTTTATCCTCACAATTCTGTAAAGTAAATGGTATTGTCCCTTTTTAAACATTTTATTTTATTTTAATGTGTTTTTATTGATTTCAGAGAGGAAGGGAGAGGGAGATGGAAGCATCCATGATGAGAGAGAATCATGGACCGGCTGCCTCCTGCACGCCCCACACTGGGGATGGAGCCCGCAACCCGGGCATGTGCCCTTGACCGGGAATCGAACCCTGACCTCCTGGTTCACAGGTCGATGCTCAACCACTGAGCCACACCGACCGGGCTCCTTTTTAAAAAAAAAAAAAAAAATATATATATATATATATATATATATATATATATATATATATATATATATATATATGTTTCTCTTTTTAAAAATAATTGTTTCTGCCCTAGCCGGTCTGGCTCAGTGGGTAGAGCGTCAGCCAGCAGACTGAAGGGTCCCAGGTTCGATTCTGGTCAAGGGCATGTGCCTCAGTTGCAGGCTCAATCCCCCAGTAGGGGCCGAGCAGGAGGCAGCCAGTGGATGATGTTTCTCGCTCATCGATGTTTCTATCTCTCTATCCTTCTCCCTTCCCCTCTCTCTAAAAAATAAATAAAAACATATTTTAGCCCGGCCGGCGTGGCTCCGTGGTTGAGCGTCGACCTATGAACCAGGAGGTCACGGTTCGAATCCAGGTCAGGGCACACACCCGGGTTGCGGGCTCGATCCCCAGTGTGGGGCGTGCAGGAGGCAGCTGATCCATGATCCTCTCTCATCATGGATGTTTCTATCTCTGTCTCTTCCTCCCCCTTCCTCTCTCTGAAATCAATAAAAATATTTTTTAACAACATTTAAAAAAAATAAAATAAAATAACGGTTTCTTTTTCTTGGGAGAGAAGGGCCTTTTTAGTTGCTTTTTTTTGTGTGTGCTTTTTTTTAAAAAACACAATAGATTCCTTCCATGAATAGTATAGATATTCTATCGACTGCATCTATCCCCTCCCCCAGGCTTAACCAGGGCCACAGGGGACGCATGAGCTTCAAGTGGAGACACCCTGGACACGGAGGCCCGGAGAGAAATGGGGGGCAGACGCACCCGGACTCCTCAGCCGCCGTCTTTTGAAAAGGAGGAGAGGCGGGTCCTGGACGGAACCTGACTCTCTCCTACGAAACGAGCATCCTTCACACAGGGCTCGGGCTGTTCTGGAGACGGACCCCCGGGAGGTATTCTCAGCACGGGAAGGAGATCCTTCCGGGCCACCAGGCCCCAAACAGCCCCAAACGGGGTGCGGGGGAGGGATTTTACATGCCTACCCTGTATCCCTGAGAAAGAGGGGGGAGGGCCCCAGGGCACCATCCCCACCCCCGGTCATTTCATCCGGCGGAGAGCCCGGCCCGGCTGAGTCCAGGACCGCGGCCTGGAGTTTCTAGAAATGTGGCTCCTTCCCGTGAGAAAATGCCCGCTCCAGCTCGCCTTACTGTGGCTTTGGGGGAGTCGGAAAGAAAAAAAAAGAAAAAAAAAAAGGAAAAAGAAAAGGGAGTGGACCTGAACTTGGAAGGTCCTAACACCACACCTGAGCGGGCCGCCAAGCGTTTGCTGAGAGGCCAGCCAGGCGGGGTCCCCCACAAGTCTGTGTGGGAGCCCAGCGTGCACGCCACCCTCGACAGCCACAGCTTAAATAAAAATAAAAACAAAAATAAAAACAAAAAACAAAGCCACGGCTTGTGCAAATCCTACCCCTGAGCTCTGCAGACGAGGGAGGCCGCTGTTGCTGGCTGGGAGGACCCCACTCTCCATCTCTGGGTTGGGGGGGTCGGGGGGACACCTGGCTGCATTGTTGTGTGTTTTTTTTTTTTAAAGATCCTGCTCTCTCTTGGGGCACCTTCCCGGGGGAGCCCCCCGAGACATCTCAGCACCCCCTCTCTGAGCATCATCACCCAGGTCCGCCCAGGAGCCGCGGTGGCGGCGATCCCTGCGTCGGCCAGCAGGGGGCGGACCCAGCTCCCCGGCCGGGGCGCGGGCAGGAGCCTTACCTGCAGCACTCGCTTGGTGAGGCCCGTCTTCTGGGCCAGCTGTTTGAGGTCCTTGGCGTCCGGGTTGTGGTTGATGGCGAAGTAGGACTTCATGGTCCGCAGCTGGTGGTGCTTGAAGGAGGTGCGCATGCGCTTGGTCTTCTGGGAGGGCGGGTAGGGCTGCTGGTCCCGGTCCAGGTGGTCCGCCTCGTTCTCGTTGCACCCTGTGGTGGGAACAGGGGGCCGGCAGGTGCTCAGTGCAGGCCCCTGTGGGCGGGAGGAGGGGGCTGGGCTGGGCCATGGCAGGGGGTGGATGGATGGATGGATGGATGGATGGATGGATGCACCACAGGCCTGGCCGGAAGGAGGGAGCAGGAGGTCAGGGGTTCGATTCCCCATCAGGGCACAGGCCCAGGTTACAGGCTCAGGCCGCAGGAGGGAGGGGGGCGTGCAGGAGGCAGCCCATCCGTGATTCTCTCTCATCATGGATGTTCCTATCTTCCTCTCTCTCCCCCTCTCTTGTCTCTTCCTCTCTGAAATCAATAAAAGATATGTTAGGCCCTGGCCGGTGTGGCTCAGTGGATAGAGCCTCGGCCTGGGGACTGAGGGGGTCCCGGGTTCGATTCCGGTCAAGGGCACGTACCTTGGTTGCGGGCACATCCCCAGTAGGGGGAGTGCAGGAGGCGGCCGATCGATGTTTCTCTCTCATCGGTATTTCTTTTTTTTCTAAACATATTTTATTGATTTTTTTACAGAGAGGAAGGGAGAGGGAGAGTTAGAAACATCGATGAGAGAGAAACATCGATCAGCCTCCTCCTGCACACCCCCCACTGGGGATGTGCCCACAACCAAGGTACATGCCCTTGACCGGAACCGAACCCGGGACCCTTCAGTCCGCAGGCCGAGACTCTATCCACTAAGCCACACCGGTTAGGGCTCTCATTGATGTTTCTGATTATCTATCCCTCTCCCTTCCTCTCTGTAATAAAATATATATATTTTTAAAAATATATATTTTAAAAATAAAATGAAAAATAAATAGCAGTGGGAACGGCTGTCTATCCCATGAGGAGGGTGTCTCCAGGCAACCAAACAGGTCCGTGGCCAACGTCAGCCCCACCAGCCTGTGGAGGTGCACGCAACCGCAGCTGATGTCATAGGAAAATACCCGGCACCTCTCTCTCCTCTTCTGCTCAATGGTTGCCAGGACGACGTAGGATGAATAGCTGCTGCGAGGGTGGAAGCGAGAGGAGTCTCCAAAAGGGAGAGAAAAATAACGCTTTCCTCGTGTCTTCCTGTCGCCCCGCGCACGCAGTTTAGAGAGACTCTGCATCTGCACGTGGCCTGTGTTTGTGAAATGAGATGCACTCCCCGGAGCCCATGCCTCTGTCATGAGGTCTAAGCCCCCGTGGTCGGCAAACTGCGGCTCGCGAGCCACAGGCGGCTCTTCGGCCCCTGGAGTGTGGCTCTTCCACAAAAGACCACGGCCTGGGCGAGTCTGTTTTGAAGAAGTGGCGTTAGAAGAAGCTTAAGTTTAAAAAATTTGACTCTCAAAAGAAATTTCAATCGTTGTGCTGTTGATATTTGGCTCTGTGGACTAAGGAGTTTGCCGACCACTGACTGGTCTAAGTCATTCGCTCATTTCAACGCGCTCGAATCTGAGAATCTGAGAGTTTCGGGCGCCACCGGCCAAGTCTTTTTCTTTCTCTTCTCTTGAATCCTCCCCCCGAGGATATTTTTTCCATTGGTTTTGAGAGAGAGAGGGGGAGAGACAGAGAGAAACAGCGATGTGAGAGACACACATCGATGGGTGGCCTCCTGCATGTGCTCTGACCCAGGGCTCGGGGCCGGGGAGGAGCCTACAGATGGAGGTACATGCCCTTGTCCGGAATCGAACCCAGAACCCTTCGGTCCACAGGCCGACGCTCTACCCACTGAACCACACCGGCGGGGGGGCGCAATGTTTAGCCTTTTCTGAACTTCCTACAACCTTGTCCATCAGGAAAAAGAAAGTACCCGGAGAAGGGGGGGGTGGGAGTTACACACCAGAAATGCGTAGATTGCTTATGCATCACAGGAATGTGATTTTTGAGGCCTTTTTGTTTGCTGTCACTGGTTAACGTGGCGACTGTGCCTGGCAGAGCATAGTTTCCCCTTGGAGTTGCTTTAATACGTATTCCTGGGAGGCCTGAGCTCAGACTTGTCTGCCCTGCGCCCGGGCCTGCGCTCCCCACAGCTCCCCACAGCTCCCCACAGCTCCCCACAGCTCCCCACGGCTCCCCACAGCTCCCCACAGCTCCCCACAGCTCCCAGCTCGGAGGGCACTCATTTCCAGATTCAGTTCTCGGCCCCTGGGCTCTGGCTGGTGTGCGGGGAGGACGTGAGCTGTGCCCTGGCAGGCCTGGCAGGCCTGGCACAGAGCCGGTGGCCTCTCCAAAGGCCTCCGGCGGCCCAACCAGCCCCGCCTGGCGGTCATTATCCCCGGGACAGAGGGCTGTGCATTGAAAAGGCCGTTTCTAAAAACCCACCCGCTCTACAGGGTAAACACAATGACAAAGGGAAGATATTCACGGCTTCGGCCGACTTCCCAACTTAAAGGGCCACGGCAATCTTTTTTTTTTTCCTTCCTGTAAAGCTTATTTCAGACGCCGATCCGACGTACAGTCCCACCTGATCCGCCTGAATTTTACTGCGTGATAACAGAATTACCCGAAAACGGCAACCAATACGACTGAACCTAAAAGTCGAAATAAACAAGCAAGAAATCGAAGGAATGAAATAAACGGGTGAATAAAATGGAATCAGAGGCATGGCCATGTGGAACAGACCGAGGAATCTCAGAGGGAAGGAGGGGGGGAAAGGGGGGGGCAGAGATTAACCGAAGATCTTACCTACGGACACAGACAGTAGGGGGGGTGAAGGCCTGGGGCGGGTTGGGAACCCAGTGGAGGGGGCCCACGGGGTGAAAAGGGGGGAACGTCTGTAATATTCTCAACAATAAAGATTTTAAAAATCATCATAATAAATTTAAACAATAAATAAATAAATAAACCTGATCATGTCACTAGTGGGGGTGTGTGTGTGGAGAAACTTGAATGTTGAAGCAAGTGAGGCATCTCTTACTATATTAGCGTTTCCGTTCTGCTCGGTAAAATATTCCTTGCCTGGTTAGAACTACTTTCTAAAACATATTTTCAGCCCTGACCGGTGTGGCTCAGTGGATAGAGCGTCGGCCTTCAGACTGAAAGGTCCCAGGTTAGATTCCAGTCAAGGGCATGTACCTGGGTTGCGGGCACATCCCCAGTGGGAGGTGTGCAGGAGGCAGCTGATCGGTGTTTCTAACTCTCCCTCTCCCTTCCTCTCTGTAAAAAAATCAATAAAATATATTTAAAAATAAATAAATAAACAAACATATTTCCAGTAAATCCTCATATACCCAGAAACACAGTAGGTTAGTAGTGTTCCATCAAGAGATCGGCCACATCACAAGATGCATTTAAACAAGAGGTTCTCCCTGGTGGGACTGGACCAGGCATGAGCTCACGTCTCCTCTGCTGGCATTTCCATCAGATGCGGAGGTAGGAGGGCGCCCGGGTCACCGCGCAGGGCACCTCACGGACCCTGGAAAGACCAGTTCCCCTCGGAGGCTCTCAGTCAAGGCCGGCCGGGAGCTCAATGGCCTGACATGCAGACTTTACATCTTGACCATCAACACAACTGTCCGTGACTATTCATGCAAAATCAAGTCAATTTGAAGTGAAATCTACCTTAGCCGAAACCGGTGTGGCTCAGTGGATAGAGCGTCGGCCTGCGGACTGAAAGGTCCCAGGTTCGATTCAGGTCAAGGGCATGGACCTTGGTTGCGGGCACATCCCCAGTGGGGGGCGTGCAGGAGGCAGCTGATCGATGTTTCTCTCTCATCGATGTTTCTAACTCTCTATCTCTCTCCCTTCCTCTCTGTAAAAAAATCAATAAAATATATTTTTTTTAAAAAAGAAAAGAAAAATAAATGGAATCTACCTCAGATACATACACCCAAACGTGCAGCGGAGACTTGTTAAGCCCCATGGCCAAGGGTAGCAGATGCCGGCAGATACGACAACCGAGAAGACACTTGGAATTTTATCCTAGTTCAGCCCCGTGGGGCTGCGTCAAGTTCACACATCCCGCGGAAATGCACTTGTATATCCTCCAATGGGTGAAACGGCACCTTCTGGCCCCCCGTAGAACCCTACTTATCTCCACTTAACTGGGCTGAATGCCACCCCCGGATTATAAGTGTACCCGCCACGCCGCGGTCCGAGGGTCCCGCCCTCGTCCCCCCTGGCTTCTGCCAATGAGACGGCGCTCCTGTCTCACACACAACACGCCAGTTCTCCTGGACAGCACCTGGGGCGGGATTCTCCACGTTGTGGGACAGGAGACTTGGCTGGTGTGTCACAATGCCCTCTGCTCCTCCCTCTCCCCCAAAGTCCTGTTTCTTAGACGTGCGTGCGATTCCTAACCGATCTGCATGCTCAGGAGCCTTCAAAGGAAGCCTGTGAACAATAACGGTGGGGAGGTTTGATACCATTGCTGCTGGAGTTTTTAATCGGCGGAAAATTTCAGGGCGTCCAACGCCACGATGGGTCTTGTTTCCGCACAGAACACAGGCCCGCGTGCAAGGAGGCGGTTAGCGCTTTATGGCGCATGGATGTGACTCCCTGTGATTTCCGTGGCTGTGTTAGCACTTACATCAGGGGTTGGCAAACTCATTCGTCAGCAGAGCCAAATAGCAGCAGGACCACGATTGAAATTTCTTTGGAGAGCCACATTTTTTAAACTTAAACTTATTCTAATGCCACTTCTTCAACACAGACTTGCCCAGGCCGTGGTATTTTGTGGAAGAGCCACACTCCAGGGGCCCAAGAGCCGCATGTGGCTCACGAGCCGCCGTTTGCCGACCACGGGCTTCCACATTTCAGCTTCATAGAGCGATCTAGTTCGCCTGCAGGCTAGCTCGGCGCAACGATCCTAAATCACCTGCGTGTGTAACTGCAAATACATTCGTTCTGTAAACTGGCACGCGATGGCGTGTCCCTGGGGCCTCCTTCGGAAGCCGTGGGGTTCCCCTCCCCGCCCCCTGATTTATGGGATGAAATGATCTCTCTTTTAAAACTGTCTTAACCACACGCACCTCTACGCGCACATCTGGCGTCACGTTAACGAGAAGATCTGACTATTTTATTGTGCGGTCGCTCGCGAAACGGGCACACACGTGAGCTTCTCCCCCGTTCTGAAGGAACCTTCTAGTCGTAACTGGTCCCTGGGAGACCACTAGGGGTCAGTGCCAAGCCGAGGGAGCCGCTACCAGGCGCTTCTGAAATCGGGGAGATTTGGAGACGCGGCGAACACTCCGTCCCTCAATGAATGAACGCCGATGTATCCAAGCAAGAGAGGCCTGTCCTAGACTACAACTTTTCACCCAAGGGGGGGGGGGAGGGTCATTTCAATCCAGCATTCCAAATAAAATTTCCACGCCGCCTCCTGAAAGAGCTGCCTCTTTGCACACGCGGAGAGCCACCCCGCGAATATTCCCCGCGAAAGGCATCTGCCTGCTGTCGAGCGCGAGCTGATCTCTCTGCCAAGTCTCCCGTCCTCGCTGGGAGTCTTCGCCTCATTAGCAGGTTTCAGCTCCGTGTTTTGGAAAAGATGCCAGCGTCTACGTGCTATTTGTTTGGTATCAATGGGACTCTCCCCGAGACGCGGGAGGAAGCGGAGATGGCAAAGCAAGACCCGAGGAGAGCCACCCGCCAAGGAGAATGAGCGCCAGCCGGGGCTGCTCCGTCTTATTCTCTACCCTGGAACGTGTTCGATTCGCCGAAGCCTTTCTTTCGCTAGTTCTGTAACAAACTGGCCCGACACTCACGGGCGTTTTTGTAAGGGGGGAGGGGGTTGGTTTGAACCCCGTTTCTCCGGATTCTTTCCGGCTGATACGAGAGAAACAGGGACTGTGTGCTGGCTCATCTCTCGGGGCAAGTCCGGGGAGGATGGGGCGGGTGAATGAAGAGGCATCTGGGCCCGTGGTGGGGGCAGACTCCGGGGGGTAAGAAAGGCCCCGCATCTCTTTCCTCCTCCTCCAGCAAGGACGCGTCAGCCTCCTCCACAGCCTTGGGGCGGCACCAGTTTGCACACTGAGGACCCAAATGGAAGGAAGCTTCCATTCTTTTAAAGAAGTCGATGTGTACTCGCGGGTTCTCCTCGGAGCAGGAGGAGAAGCAACGTTCTCCTGCTCTCAGAGCGCCCACATCCCCCTAACGTGAAGCGAGAGGCCAAGCAAAACCACATTCAGGCCCTGACCGGTGTGGCTCAGCGGATAGAGCGTCGGCCTGTGGACTGAAGGGTCCCAGGTTCGATTCAGGTCAACGATGCTTCTAACTCTCTACCCCTCTCCCTTCCTCTCTGTAAAAAAATCAATAAAATATATATTTTTTAAAAAAAACACATTCAGCCAATTCGATTCAATCAATGAGCGGAAACCAATTAGCAAGAATTGTCCTTCACCCTTCAGGGATTCCTGCTGATCTCTCGCTCTCTCTCTCTCTCTCTCTCTAATTAGGGCGCTAGAGCCTGGGTGAGTGGCCCCCGATTCCCTTGTCGCCTTCTCTGAATAAAGGACAATTCCCGCCCAGGTTGCCTCGCCCCGGGAGCCCACACCGAATGACACCAAGGAAGCGCGCTGGGCAAAGGGGTCCCGAACCGGGGCCCTGGCCGGAGGGCAGCGGGGAGAGCTGGAAGCTGAGACCCTCACCTGCCGGGGTTTAGCAAAACCGGGGTCACCGCCACCCCGACACTAACCTGCCCTGGTTGGTGGGCGCCCTGCAGAGCCCGCGGCCCTTCCTCCTCCGCCCAGCGGCCCTGGCGTGGAACCGTAAGGACAACTGCAGCCGCGCTGCCTGCCCCCCCCCCCCATTCTCGATCTCTCCTTGGGAGGAGCGCGCACCCAGCGGGTCCAACCCTGGAAACTCTGGGATCCTGGGGGCAGGACTCTGCGTCCCCACCCGCTCCCTCCGGCCGCCTGGCCTTGGACAAGCCACTTCTCTGGTGGGTGGGACTCTGCTGGAGCCAAAGAAAGACCCGGCGCCCGACCCGTCCTCGCTGGGGGGCAGAGAGAGAAAACTAGAGGCCGTCTACGTGCGCTCTGGGGTGCCCGCGCCCCGGCTGATACTCCTGAAAACGGCAACAGAGTGGGGCTGCCACCATGTGGTCCCCAAGGTCCCTTCCAACAGAGCGACGCCCCTAGCCCGAGTCCCCCTCCCCCCTGAGGTTCCCAGCCTGAGCTGGACCAGGGTCTGTGAAGTCACATCATCAGGGCCGGTCCTTAAGACTCCCCAAAGTTGGCCCAGGGGGACAGGAACCCCCTTTCCCAGTGGCTGGGGCCTCCATCCTATGCAGAGTGAGACTGGGGTCCCCAGGCCTGTCCCCATCCTCACCCGGGGGTAGAAGGGGGTGCAGGCTACGAACAATAGGAAATGGGCGAGTGAGAGAGACGGATACCGGTCCCTGGGTCCCCAACAGCAAGGGAGAGAGGCGCTCCGTGGCCTGTGCCTGCCTTTTGTTCTCAATTAAAAGAGGAGGTGGGTGGAGGGCCAAGAGTCGGGGACACAGAGACACCCCCCCCCCCCCCCCCCGGGCCTCACCTGCAGGCTCTCTCCACCTTCCGGGCCCGGAACGGGCTGGCCGGCCTGGACCCTGACCTACCTACGGAGCCAGCTCGCCCTCCACCGGATCCCCACCCCACCCCACCCCAGCCCGCCCCGCCCGCCAGCGGCTTCTCACCAACCTCAGGGCTGGCTTTTTCCACGCTCTTGCCAACTGTTTTCCTGGCTAATTCGGGGCTGGCGACCGACCGACCGCAGCCCCTGCCCCCACCCCCCAGGGCCGCCGGTGGGGTTGGGCTCTGGAGATTTTTTTTTTTTCCTCCTGCTGTATTTAGGAAAGCCTTCTCCAGGATCTATAAAGCGGCTTCCACCCAGGAATCGCCCGGGGGCTGTTTGGCTTGGAGCCGGAGCCAGACGCTAATGGGCTCGTTAACTAATGGGCAACCAGGACTCCACTTGCCTGTTGGGGGGACGCCGATGGGGAACGGTGGTGCCTGGTGCCGAGCGTGTTTTTCTGGCCACAACTTAAATCAAGGGTCCTCTCTCCCCCTCCTCCCTCTCCCTCTCCATCTCCATCCCCATCACCCCGTCTCCCTCTCCCTCCTTCCGTCCCAGTGGAAGGGATATGAAGGGCTCCTGGGAACCAGATCTTGGACGGGCAGGAGCCCCGTGGGGTCCCCTCCCTGTGGGGCGCAGCGTCTAGGGATGGAGGGTGTCCGCGGGGACGCACCTGAGCTGTAATTGACGAGGTCCACTCCCAGCGCCGGGCTCTTGCGCTTGCGGGGCCGGCCCTTGGGCACGGTGCCGGTGCCGTTGAAGTAGGGCAGCGCCAGGCCGCCGCCCTTGGCCGCCAGCTCCGTGTAGCTCAGCGGCGCCGGGTACTCGCCCTGCAGCAGCGCCTCGAAGTGCGCGCGGCAGTACACCAGGCTGTCCTTCATGCCGAAGTGGTCGCCCGTGGTCAGCGTCTTGCTGCAGGTGGAGCAGGTGAAGCAGCTCAGGTGGTAGACGGCGTCGCGCGCGCGCATCACCATCTCCGAGGCGGAGATGCCTAGGTGGCAGCGGGCACATCTCTGCACAGAGAACCTTCTGGAAGGAAAAGGAGCCGCGCGCGTCAGGGTGGAGGCCAAGGCAGGGCCATCTCCCCACGCCGGACACCCTGGGGCGGGGGTGGGGGGGGTCAGCAGAGGCCCAGGCCTGGCGGGGGAGCGCTCCCTCCCGGGGGACAGGACAGGGCGCGCCAGGCCATTCATTCCATCTGCTCATTTGTCCTGTTGTGATCAGCCGGGCAAAGAACCCTTCCGTTCACAGCCGCTGATCCTAAGCTTCCTTCTCTGTAAAACGGAGATTTCTTAAAAATATAATTTTGTTTTATTTCAGAGAGGACGGGAGAGGGAGAGATAGAGAGAGGGACATCCATGAGGAGAGAGAATCACTGATCGGCTGCCTCCTGCGCGCCCCACACTGGGGATGGAGCCCACAACCCGGGCCTGTGCCCTGACCGGGAATCGAACCGTGACCTCCTGGAGTTGATGCTCAAGCCCTGAGCCACTTGGACCAAGTTCTTGTTTGTTTGTTTGTTTGTTTGTTTTTTGTAAGAAAATAAAATAGCCCTAACTGGTTTGGCTCCTTGGATAGAGTGTCGGCCTGCGGACTGAAGGGTCCCGGGTTCGATTCCGGTCAAGGGCATGGACCTTGGTTGCAGGCACATCCCCAGTGTGGGGTGTGCAGGAGGCAGCTGATCGATGTTTCTCTCTCATCAATGTTTCTAACTCTCTATCCCTCTCCCTTCCTCTCTGTAAAAAATCAATAAAATATATTTATTTTTAAAATATAAAATAAAACAGCAGCCTCTGCACTAGCTGACTCGCCACGAACGGGAAGGCCATGCGGTTGCAGTGCACGTGAAAACGGCCCGTGGGGTCCAAAGCGGCTTCAGTTCCAACCGCGTCGCTCGCGGGGCTGCGCGCGGAGCGGGATCCCTGCGCGCACTCACCATCCCCGTCCCGGTCCAGGCGCGGCGGCGGGAGGAATGAACTACACGCGCCCCGGGCAGCCGGCAGTCCCCCCAGCGGAGAGGAACTGGGAAACGGGGGCGCCTGGCTTTGGGCTGAGGCAGTCCTACCTTCCCGGGTCATGGACGGGGGTCCCCCGCCGCCCTCGCCCGAACGCAAAGCCCAGCGGCAGCGGCCGGGGCCACCGGTTCAGGTCTAAGGCGCGGCGCTTGCCCGGTTCGTAGTAAACGGAAAAGAAACGCGCTTTCGCCTCGGAGGACCGCGATGCGTTCCTTTACTCCACCCGGACTTCCCGGCGGGGTCCCCTCCACGCGCTGCGAGGGGCCGGGGCGCGCGGTCACGGCGCGGGGGGGGGGGGACGCTGCACATCCCGGTCCCCCATTCCAACGCCCCCCCCCTCCACCCATCCTCACGGTCCGTCTTGGGGCTGCTTTTTGAAGAGGAAGCAGCGGACTTCCCTGGTCTCCGGTCCCCTAACCGGTCCCCGAAGGGGCGAAGGGTGTGGGGAGCCGAGCGAGCGGGGGGGCTCCCGGGCCGGCGGGGCGCGCACCTGTAGTAGTCCTCCTTGCAGTAGATGCTGCCGTCCTTGGCGAAGCAGGTGAGCTCGGACTCCAGGGCCAGCTTGCACTCGCAGCACTTGAGGCAGCGAAGGTGCCACTGCTTGTCCACCGCCAGCAGGTAGTAGCGGTCCGAGATCTTGCCCCCGCAGCCGGCGCACAGCGCGGGCTTCTCGGGGCTCAGCGGGGGCAGGCCCTGCAAGGCGAGCGCAGCGCGGTGAGGGGGGCGCGGAACGCAGGACCGAGGGCGCGCGGGGAGCCACCGTGCCACCTCGCCACCGCGCACAGCGCACAGCGGGGACACCTTCGCTCCCCTCCCTGTGCGCCTCACCCCCTTTCCGCCTGTTCCCCGGACCCGCTGGCCTCCCGAGGACACGCCGGCCACCCCGAGCCTCTTTGAAAAAGGCCTGAGCGCGCGCAAGGATGGTCGTTTGGAGCCTGTTCCCAAACCCCAACAAGACGGAAACAGATGGAAAGTGTGGCTTTCAGCGCACACGGGGCCAACCCGCGGGGCGCTGTCGTTGGGGAGCGGGGAGCGGGGAGGGGGCTCCAACCGGCACATTGTTTGTAAACAAACGGGATCACCATTGTGTCCAAACCCCGGGGAGCAGGAGGAGGAGGGGGAGGCTTTTATACCCGAGCTCCGGGTTTGGGCACAGAGTTCTGATGGGGGTGAATGGGGACCTGGTCCTCTCTCTGGTCGGGGTGGGAAGCGCGGGTTCCCAGGGAGGGGGGCCCTGGGGCGGGTCCCCCGTGCGCAGCCACCCCGGGGCGCACCCAGACCTTCGTCCTGGGACAGCGGTTTGGTGCTCAAATTCAACTTCCCGCCTGCGTCCCCGCTGGGGATGGGGCAACCGCCCCGGGTGGAGCCCCGCCCGGGAAATGTGGGGTGCTGGCTGCTTGTTTGGAAACGGGGTGACCCTAACACGGGGCTGGAAAAGCTACGCTCTGGCCACTTCCTTCCGGATCTGCGGAAACGGGTCGGCCTTTCCCGGGAAACTTGGGGGGGGCCTGGAAAAGTCACGTTTCGCCCTCGACTCAGGCCTGGGGCCCACGCGCTGAGTTCGGGGTTTAAATGCGGAAACATCCACCCGCGCTGGGCGCTTCGTGGGAGAGGGGACCCCAAAGGTGGCTGAGCGGCCCCAGGCTGCGCTCCCGATGAGTCTGAGCTGCGGTCCCCCGCAGGCCCTGATTTTTGTAGTTTTTCCCCTCCGGTTCGGGGGTCCGGTTTGGGGTTCGGTTCGTAGCGGGAAGCGGCAGCTCATAGGTTATTAATGGGTTTTCTTTACGGGGCGGACGTGCCTTTTAATGGCATGAACAGTAGCGAGGGGACACATCGTTTTTTAGCTCGTTCTCGCCCGGGCTGCGCGCCCCGCTCCGCCGGCTCTTTCATGAGGTTTCCCGGCTGGTCCTACGGGTCCGGCCCGGGAGCGCACGCAGCTCCGTCCCGACTCGCTAGAGGGGCCGAGCTGAGCTGCCAGGGACCCCGAAAGTCGCTGCGTTTTGGGGGTGCCCAGGTCCGGAGCAGTCGAGGTGGCCCGTTCCTTCCTAGTCCACTCCAAAGGCCCCGCCGTCAGACCCGAGACTGGGGTTCCCGGCTCCCGCGTGGCCCGGACGCCTGGGCCGCACGCCGCCAGCCTCCAGCCCGCGCCCGGCTCTCGCTCCGGGCCGCCATCCCCTCCGGGGGGAGGCCAGGCAGCCGAGGGGCGCTGGGACCCGAGTCTCAGGTCCCCATCCTCTCGCTCCCGGATCCCCTGCGCTCCCGGGGACAGCGGCGGCCGCCGGTGCCGAGCGCGGGGGTCTCCGTGGTGGAGACTTTTCACGGCCGAGAGAGGCGGGCGCTGAGCCGCGAAAACCCACCCGCCAGCCCGGCGCGGGCTCCTCACGACCCACCATCCTCCTGGGGCCGCCGGGACCGGGGCTCCGGGGCGCGCAGGGCGTTGGCACGGCGCTGGGGGCCCCCTTACCGCGTCGCGGCCGTTGAGCTGCGCGCCCTTGGCCAGGCGGGCCTCGCTCTTGGATCTGCGCTCCATCTCCTCCATGATGCCCTGGATGTGGCCTCCGGAGATGCCGTGGAAGAGCATGGCTGGGGGGCGGAAGGGACACGCTTTGTCTTCGGCGGCTCGGCACCCCACTATTTCCATAGACACGCGCCGGGGGCTCTCAGCGCATCCGAGGGCGGGCGCGCGCGGCGGGGACCGCGGAGGCGGCGGCGGCGGCGCCGGGAGCGCAGAGCCGCTCGGGGAGGGACCCGGGGCCGGAGGGAGAGAGGGCGGAGGGAAGAGGCAGGGAGAGTGGAAAGCGATCTGCTTGGGGAAGAAAAAAGAGAAGGAGAGGGAAAGAAAACGAGAGGGAAGAAGGAGAAGAAAAAATAATAACACCCCAAAACCCGGCCGCTCCCCGCCGCTGGGCAGAAAACAAACAGCCGCCGGCGGGCGGGGAGAGACGCGGGCGAACCTCGCGGCTCCGCGAGAGATCGAGTTACTAATGAGAAGCGACGGCGGCGAGCGAGGGAGGGACACG